>NC_081526.1:1866658-2105632 GCF_030273125.1 Centropristis striata | reverse complement strand
TCGCTCTGTCTGTCTCATAATTAAAACTTCAGTCTGAGAAAGAAAGATGATTAGCGTGTTGCTGCTTGTGTCGATGCTACTCTTTGGCAGACACAAGTTACAAGATTAGCGCTACATTTTTTTGCTTTTTTACCGTCACCTTTTGATTTTTATTGACTTTTGCTGCAGCGCACATAAAACACTGGCTATCAGCAGAGATCAGAGTATCCACTAAGTGTAAGAAAACATTCAGATTTGTTTAATTTACCTAGCGACACATGTGGCTCCGTATCACATGTTAGCAGAGCTGTTTATCAGAAGCTAACCTTTGCTTCATCCCGCCTCACAATCTCACCTCAAACAAATATGCTTTGATTTTTTTTCTTCTTCTTCTTTTTTTTACATGTCTCCCTGCTCTGTAATTCTGCTCCTCTCCGTTTGTTTGGACCTGACTACCCAGAATGCCCTGCAGAATTATCATTTTGCAGTGTGAGTTCAGCCTGCGAGACATGATTAAGAGATGAAACCGCAAGACGCTAAACAGAATTCCAGTTCAGGCTCATATCCTCATCCAGAGTGTAAACACATACCCCGAGTTAATGTCTGCAGCCACGGGGCACTGCTCTCTGTGTGTGTGTGTGTGTGTGGTGTGTGGTGTGTGTGTGTTCTTGTACTACATAGCGAGGACTGGAACACGTTTTTAACCAACAGAGTGAGGACATTTTGCAAAAAATCACAACAAAATTAAAACTAAAACTAATGAAAAATCCAAAACTATTATAACCTTGCAAGGGAATTCACTGTTACAATGAGGGTCCTCACACAGATAGAAGTACAAGAATGTGTGTGTGTGTGTGTGTGTGTGTTCTTGTTCTTCCAACATAGTGAGGACCAGAACACGTTTTTAACCGACAGTGTGAGGACATTTTTGCAAAGTGAGGACGTTTCGGCCGGTCCTCACTTCTTTAAAGGCTTTTTTGAGATTTCAGACTTTGTTTTAAGGGTTAAAGGTTACATGATAATGATAATTAACTGAAACTGTATTGTGTGGTTACAAAACTAACTAAAATTATAGTGAAAATGTCCTTCGTTTTCCTCTTTGTCAACTTTTTTCATACATAATGAAGATGGATCAGACAAAGGAAATAAAGGCAAAATTTACTGTGACCTCTTTTAATCTCCCACCCAACAAATACCCCATTACAAAACACTACAACTAATAAAAACTAAACTAAAATTAAAGCTTTTAAAATAAATAAATACTGAACTAAAACTAGCAAACTCACTCTAAAAACTCATTAAAACTAACTGGATTTGTAAACAAAAAATCACAACAAAATTAAAACTAAAACTAATGAAAATTCCAAAACTATTATTACCTTGCAAGGGAATTCACTGTTACAATGAGGGTCCTCACAAAGATAGAAGTACAAGAATGTGTGTGTGTGTGTTCTTGTACTTCCAACATAATGAGGACCGTAACAGGTTTTTAACCGAAAGTGAGGACATTTTTGCAAAATTAGGACATTTCAGCCGGTCCTCACTTCTTTAAAGGCTTTGTTTTAAGGTTAAAGGTTACAAAAAAAAAGATAACTAACTGAAACTGTATTGTGTGGTTACAAAACTAACTAAAATTTTAGTGAAAATGTCCTTCGTTTTGATCTTTGTCAACTTTTTTCATACATAATGAAGATGGATCAGACAAAGGAAATAAAGGGAATTCACTATTCTAATGAGGGCCCTCACAAAGATAGAAGTACAGGAATGTGTGTGTGTGTGTGTGTGTGTGTGTGTGTGTGTGTGTGTGTGTGTGTGTAATGACATGAGGCTCTAAGACCACAGGAAGCAGCGCGGCTCATGCCAGAGAGGTCTAGAGTGTATCAAGTCGGTGAAATAAAAGACTGATTAAAGAGGTGATTTATGAGCTGCCAGCCGTTTACAGCTCCATTAGGAACGAGGAGAAACAGTCGATGAATAATCCAGAGAAAGAGACAGATGGAAGGAGGAGGGGGGGTTGGAAACGATGGAAAGTGAACAAAGAGAAAGAAATAAATTCAGACAGAGAGCTTCTTCCTCTCTGGATGCGTTTGTTCTCTGAGAGAGGTAAAGTTTAGGACAGGCTGCTGTTACTGTTACACATTATTTACCTTTGTGAAATACTGCTGTTTACTGAATGATGTCATAGACCTCTATACGGGGGAAGGAAGTCAATAAAATACAAGGCCAAAGCAAACACGTCATAACCAATAACAGATGAGCTGCCAGTGATACTAAATGTCCAGGATTTCCTTTGAACAATTAGGAATATGAATGTCACTTTTCTGCACAGATGACAAATATTCCAACCTTTTTTTATTTGAGAACTGAAAGACTTCATGAAATATTGTTATGTAGAACTGTTCAGTGATGAACCATCATCATGCATGACAAGTTTGAGGCAGATTGGACAATGTATGGTCAAGTTATACTGTCTCGTGTTTTATGCCAAAGCGCCATATTTTGCCGCCATGCCACGCCCCCATAGTGTGACGGTCTGCAAAGCTTTTAATAAGTTTTGATCCAAAAGGCCTTGTGATGATACTGAACCAATCTGAAGTGGATCAGATTAAATCTGTAGGAGGAGCTGTTAAAGTATGCGGTGTGGAAATGGCAAAAAACGTCTGAAATGCCATTTGCATTTCATTGCATTTTAATGCAGTCTTTTGTCTTTAATGTTTGTGTGTTTTTATGTTTTTTGTAAGATCTTTTTTTTTTTTGCAATTTTATTTTTTTTGTGTACTTTTGTGTGTATTTTTTTTATGTTTTTCGTGTGTTTTTTGTCATTTTTTGTGTGTTTTTTTGTGTTTTTTGTGTTTTTCGTGTGTTTTTTTGTAATTTTTTGTGTGTGTTTTTCATGTGTTTTTTATATGTTTTTTGTGTGATTTTTTTGTGTTTTTTTGTCATTTTTTGAATTTTTTTGTGTGTTTTTTATTTGTGTTTTTCGTGTGGTTTTTGTGTCATTTTTTGTTTGTGTCTTTTTGTGTGTCATTTTTTTGTAATTTTTTGTGTTTTTATGTGTTTTTTGACATTTCTGGTGTGTATTTGGATGTTTATCCAGTAACGCAAAATAAAAAAATTATAATCAGGTCATATAGGTGAGGTTGTGCTGAAAACAATGATACCAACATGTCATGGTGAACACTTTTTAAGTGGTTTATACAGGCTGAATGAAAAATAGTCAAAAACCAACAGAAAAGCCTCAAACTCCAAATGATTAAGCCCTTTTCAGACAAGATATCATGGTGATATAAATCTTTTCATCCTTTTCTTGACAGTAAAGTGAACATTTCCAAAAATGATTCCTTTGATCAAAGTTGTAAGTTATTCATGTGATACAAGTCAAGATTTTCTTCTAATGCTTCTAATGATTAGATGTTTCCACTGATCCATAATAATGAGCATGGATTTAAAGTGTGTGTCTTTTTGGTGTGTGTGTTTTTCAGGCATGACGAGCGGGCCGAGAGAGAAACCTGTGATCGACCCCGGCAGCACCACCGTGTTCCCTCATCCAGATAAAGGTAAATTATAGAAACAAGCTTCATCTATCTGGAACCTTCTATTGGTCATTAACCCTTGATAGGACACTCATTGAAATACTTCCAAATTTCAACCCTAGAGAATATTGGAGGATATTACATACAGCCAGAATGTGTAAAAAAAAACATACGAAAATAATATTTTGAGAAAAAAGTTTAGGAGATTAAAGTGGCAAATCTACGAGAAATTATAGTGGTGATTCTGGGAGAAAAAAGTTGCTTTTATCACACTTTTTTCTCTTAAATCTGAGACTTGGCTAGTGACTAGATTTGCCACTTTAAATCTCTTAAATCAGCAACTTTTTTCTTGTAGATTTGCCACTTTAAATCTCTTAAATCGGCAACTTTTTTTCTTGCAGATTTGCCACTTTAAATCTCTTAAATCTGCAACTTTTGTTCTTGTAGATTTGCCACTTTAAATCTCTTAAATCGGCAACTTTTTTTCTTGCAGATTTGCCACTTTAAATCTCTTAAATCTGCAACTTTTTTTCTTGTAGATTTGCCACTTTAATCTAGTAAATTTGCAACTTTTTTTCTTGTAGATTTGCCACTTTAAATCGGCAACTTTTTTTCTTGCAGATTTGCCACTTTAAATCTCTTAAATCTGCAACTTTTTTTCTTGTAGATTTGCCACTTTAATCTAGTAAATTTGCAACTTTTTTTCTTGTAGATTTGCCACTTTAAATCGGGAACTTTTTTTCTTGTAGATTTGCCACTTTAAATCTCTTAAATTTGCTACTTTTTTTCTCTAAATATTACCTGAAGTTACCAAATATAGTTCTTTGTCTGATAAAGGGTTAATACGACGTTACATGGTGTTTCAGATTCTCCTGGACAGGGTCACCTAGCAACAGCTCTCATCATCGCCATGTCAACCATCTTCATCATGGCCATCGCCATCGTCCTCATCATCATGTTTTACATCCTGAAGGCTAAACCCAGCGGCCAGGGTGAGACACACACACACACACACACACACACACACACACACACACACACACACACACACACACACACACATTCTTGTACTTCTATCTTTGTGAGGACCCTCATTGTAACAGTGAATTCCCTTGCAAGGTTATAATAGTTTTGGATTTTTCATTAGTTTTAGTTTTAGTTTTGTTGTGATTTTTTGTTTTCAAATCCAGTTAGTTTTAATGAGTTTTTAGAGTGAATTCACTAGTTTTAGTTTAGTTTTTATTAGTTGTAGTTTTTTGTAATAGGGTATTTGTTGGGTGGGAGATTAAAAGAGGTCACAGTAAATTTTGCCTTTATTTCCTTTGTCTGATCCATCTTCATTATGAATGAAAAAAGTTGACAAAGACGAAAACGAAGGACATTTTCACTATAATTGTAACCTCAACCCTAAAACAAAGTCTTAAATCTCAAAAAGCCTTTAACCCTGTGGGGTCTGAGCCTATTTGCCCTTTATATACCACATAATATTTACTATACCCATGTTTGGTATTTTCTCAGCATATTTTCAATATTGATCTGACTATTATTTTTTCACTTTAACCCACTTTATTAACATATTGAGGCCAAAAAACCCACAAAAATCATGCAATCTGAAATAAAATTGTACTATTTATGACAATAAAAACCACAAATATGCTCAATGAACTGTTTCAGACCTGAGGGAGCTGTTTCACTGAAAAGGAATAAAATCAGGCTCTCAAACTGAAAATCTACACTCTTTAACCCTTTGATGCACAACATGGGTCTAAAGTGACCCGATATCTTTGCAATAAATTATTTTCATCATTCAGTATTCCAGGTTTTCCTCAATTTGTTTATTTTTGATCATCATACATCCTAATTTTATGTTTTCCTTTATTATTATTTTAAACAAAATCCCTTTTTGTGTCACTACTCTTCTAATGCACAACATGGGTCAAAAATGACCCATATCTATCTTTTAGCTAAGTAGCTTGCTAAGATAACTACTTAGCCTAGCAAGCTACTTAGCTACATACTTAGCCAAGAACTTAGCTAAGTAGTTAGCCTAGCAAGCTACTTAGCTAAATACTTAGCCAAGAACTTAGCTAACTTCTTGGCTAAGTAACTTGCTAAGCTAACTACTTAGCTAACTTCTTGGCTAAGTAACTTGCTAAGCTAACTACTTAGCTAACTTCTTGGCTAAGTAACTTGCTAAGCTAACTAGTTAGCTAACTTCTTCACTAAGTAGCTTGCTAAGCTAACTACTTAGCTAACTTCTTGGCTAAGTAGTTAGGTTAGCAAGCTACTTAGCCAAGAAGTTAGCTATTTAATAATTTAAAACGTTTTTTCTTCATTAAGTATGAGAAGCAAAATGGAAATAATGATCTGTTGTTATCAAAAACAAGATATTTAAAGCATACTTGGAATATTCAATCATAAAACAAGTTGATATCAAAAGATAGAGGACAGAAAAATGTGTAAAAAAATTGTAAATATGTTGTGCATCAAAGGGTTAATAAAACTAGGATAATTCTTCCATAGTATTTGTGTTAATGACATTCCTTGTGTGTGTGTGTGTGTGTGTGTGTGCAGCGTGTTGTTCTGGACAGGTTGTGAAGGCGGTGGAGGCTCAGACCAACAAACAGGAAGACAAGAAAGACGTCCCTGGTGAGAAACAACACACACACATTTCATAATTAATGAGCTCTCGCAGCATTGAGCTCATAATGTCTTCCTGTTCGGTGTCTCTCACAAACTGACTTAACTCCCATCTGGGCCCCGGCCTCCTGAGTGGAGGGGGGTCTTGTTTACACCACACTAGTGTCCCGGTTATGAGCCTGATCCTGGTTTTGATTCTATCCCGGATATGATGCTGACACCAAACATAAGTAATCTTGTTATTTACATCCTTGTATACATGATTCTAACATTCTGCACATTTTTGGCCACCGGGGGAAACGCCGGGACTCTGAAGGGTTCTGAAACAAGAGATGATATTTAAATACAGAAAGAAAATAAATTCAGAGTCTATAATAACTAGGCGAGGAACTTACTGCTTGAGCTTTAAGTGAAGCACGAGGGAATTTGACTTTCAAAGTAAGAAGACTACACGTGAAAACTGTTCGACATATATTCTGTCCTACAGAGTCTAACTGCAGTAACTACATTTTTGGTCAAAATTGAGTTATAAATAAAAATGAACTCCTTGATGTCTGTTTTATCTTGTGACAAAGTTTTAAGCTTTGTTTCAGAGAAATAATTTTATTAAAAAAACACAAAATCCAACTCAAAACTAAGCAGTAATTGCACTCACCGTGGTCTGCTTTGGATATATAAACTAATTTAAACATAAAAATAATATAAATTATAAGTTTATTTGAAAGGGAGATTATTATCTAGATAGTGATGAAGTAAAAAAAAGTGAGATAAAATTATATTAAGATTAAAATATAACATTTCTTTATAATATTAAGTCTAAAATACACAAATCTTTGAATAGAGTTGTTAAACACTTACAAAAACAGTTAACACAGTTAAAAAAACTGCTTTAAAGTTTTTTTTTAAATCGTTTTTATAACTGGCCAGCTGAATGTGTTATAGGTAGATTTATGATATGACACTTATTTCTACATGATTGATTTTTATGCTCAAAAATCATGATGATTCATTTGACCTTTGACCCCAAAAACATAGTTCCTGTCTCTGGTTTCGCTGTAAAAGGTTCTAATAGTGATGATAAACAGAGAGCAGGAACTGTAATGTTGTTTTCTTCTTTCAGCTTTTATATTTAGTTTTTAGTGAATAAAAATTTCAGATTGATTTTGTTATAAATGCATTTAAAAGTGTTTAACAACTCTATTCAAAAATGTGCATATTTTAGACTTAATATGATAAAGTAATGTTATAATTTAGTCTATAAATACTTTTATCTCACTTTTTTACTTCATCACTATCTAGATAATAATTTCCCTTTCAAATAAATGTATAATTTCTATTAATCTTGTCTTCATTATTCAACAAATGAATAAATAAAAGTCTTCATCAAACACAGTCAAAGTTTAGCTTTAGTTTTGAGTTGGATTTTGTCGTTAGTGCAATTTTTATGTCATTTTTTCTCTGAAACAAAGCTTAAAACTTTGCCACAAGATAAAACAGACATCATGGAATTCATTTTTTGTTGTTAGTTGTTAGTTTCAAGCAAAAATGTAGTTACTGCAGTTACTTTAGAGTAAGATCAGACCTTTAAAAGGCAGAAACGCAGCGAAAAACATGCACATAGAATAATCTAGTGAGTGTTTATGTGGCGACCATCTGTTCTTTCCTCCTCAACGTTCTCACTGTTTTCATATCTGTAAAAATAAACAGGCCAACGGTCACAAACTGATCATTTCCACGTTTCCATAAACTTCTCCCGTTGCAGATTGCACAGCTCCTAAAAGAGAAAGCCTACAAAATATATACCCAATAACACATAACACAGAGATTAAAACTACAGTATAAAGACACACAAAGCTCCATAATTACAGTGAGAACAAACTATAATTAGTTTCTTTCCACGCTCGGCTTTAACGACTATAAAATGACTCCACAACGGTCACAGTGACACAGCAGACGGTTTATTTAACAGCCAGTTGATGCAGAGCAGAAACCACCAGCAGAGATTAGAGAAACTCTGTCATTCTGCTGCAAAACCTCTCAAACATTGATCCAGGTAACTGTCTGTCTGGATTATTGGTTAAGATCTGAACACTGTTTTATCTGAGGACGAGATTATATCTGCAAAGTATTATACAACACTTTCCTTTACTGCTTATACTACAGGCCAAAAGTTTGGAAGCAAGATCAAATTTGTACAAAAAAAGATCATAGTTTCATTGCTATACTTTGCAACAAAATAAGCATGATTATTATATGAAGAGTCACTTATTAGAACACACCTTTGCATTTCTACCATTAGAACCTGTTGGGGCGCTGTTGTGTTATTCTACCATTAAAGCGGAAAGCGGATACGTCGTTTTGTAGTATTTGTAGTTTTTTCACCTTTTTTCGGTCTCTTGGCCAATGAAATGCATCAGAATACATGTGGGAGTGTCGCAATGCATCATGGGACTTCCTCCTTACCAAAAAAAAGACACAAAATTACTAAAAAAAAGACACAAAAAGACACAAAATGACAAAAAAAAAAGAAACAAAATGACTAAAAAAAGACACAATATGACTAAAAAAAGACGCAAAAAGACTTAAAAAAAAGACACAAAATGACTTAAAAAAAAGAAAAAAAAATGACAAAAAAAGAAACAAAAAGAGACAAAATGACTAAAAAAAAGATACAAAATGACTAAAAAAAGACACAAAATGAGATTAATGTGGGAGTGTCCCAATGCATCATGGGACTTTTCCAGAACTTATAAATCATGGTGAAGACGACTATAGCGGAGGGAGCTCAGATATAACAGCTATAAGCTCTCACATACTTTATGAATTTCATTTCTATCTGCTACAGAGGCTGAAAAATCTATTATTTAGTAGGAAGAGTTGACACTTCTGTTGGATTTACAGAAAAACTTCAGGTTTTAGGGGCTGATTTTAAAATCACCAATCAGAGGTTTTACAGGCAGTTTTTAGGCCTAAATGGGTTAAAGTATAAATCTGAACTCTTGTTTCTTTAATCAGCTGCTTCAGTTTGATCCATTTCTGTGGTAGTTTGTCAGAGATATGAACACAGTTTATAGATTTATTGGGATTTTCAATTCAATAAAGGTAAAGTCTGATCATGTAGTAAACACATCCAGAAATACAAAGAATACACACTGTTTTTATAAAGACATTGAGAACACAACATTTAAGTAACTTTTGGCCTGTAGTGTCGATATATTTATTAGTTTTATTGAAGCGGTGGATCCTTTTGCAACAATTTCACCCTGAAAAATCAGAATAGTCTCTGGAGCAGCATAGATGTATATGAATTATGGAAGACTTGAACTCTCACTTCATGTTAAGATCTGCCCGACAACAAGCGATGCAACGCTGATGAAGTCAACATTAAATATGTAATCAAATAAATCGAATCACATCTAAATGTTAATAGTGTTGGCTTGGCATGTCAGTTTAATATGTATGTGCATATTTATCATCTGTGTTTAATGTATGCAAATGCAAGTGTGTGTGTGTGTGTGTGTGTGTGTGTGTGTGTGTGTGTGTGTGTGTGTGTGTGTGATGAGGACATCCTGGTGGAATGTGAAGCCTCCACAGCTGAAGCCATACGTTGCTTTAGGCGCCATTTCTGCTGACAATGATGCTCTGTTCAGTTTCACTCTCAGACTGACTGACTAACCGCTCACATGTGGTGTCGATGTGAACACACACACGCACAGAAACACACACACACACACACACACACACACACACTGAGTGTATGTGCGACCACAGACATTATGTGGTGCGACGAGGCCGCTGACACGATAACGTGACGGCTAAAAAAACATCATAAAGTCATTAGATTGATAAAGAAATGCAGCATTGTTGCTTACTGTTCTGTTCTCAGTGTGTGTGTGTGTGTGTTCTTGTTCTTCCTACATAGTGAGGACCAGAACACGTTTATAACCAACAGAGTGAGGACGTTTTTGCAAAGTGAGGACATTTCGGCCGGTCTTCACTTCTTTAAAGGCTGTTTTAAGGGTTAAAGGTTACATCAAGTTTATGTATTAGGGTTAGGCATTTAGTTGTCATGGTGATGGTTAGGGTAAGGGGCTAGGGAACAAGGTTGTTATAGTTAACGAAAATGAAATAAAAATAAAAATGAGAGTTTAAAAAGAAAGATAATTAACTGAAACTGTGTAGGTGTGGTTACAAAACGAACTAAAACTATAGTGAAAATGTCCTTCGTTTTCGTCTTTGTCAGCTTTTTAAAGAGGGATAAGGCAAAGGAAATAAAGGCAATATTTACTGTACTTTACAATATTTACCTCTTTAAAACTAATGAAAAATCCAAAACTATTATAAACTTGCAAGGGAATTCACTGTTCCAATGAGGGTCCTCATAAAGATAGAAGTACAGGAATGTGTGTGTGTGTGTGTGTGTGTGTGTGTGTGTGTGTGTGTGTGTGTGTGTGTGTGTGTGTGTGTGTTGTGTATTCAGGAGAGAAGCCCATTGCTCGGAGCTCTACCGGAGCTAGCTGTCACTCAAACAGACACTGAGTTAATAAGGCTGCAAGATGAAAGACATGGACGCTTAAACACACACACACACACACACACACACACACACACACACACACACACACGCACACACACACACACACACACACACACAGCATTTGTTCCACTCAGGTATTCACTCATGACTCTGTCTATCCCCATCAGTATCCATGATGCAAGTGTAATTTAACATAATAGCCAGTGTAATCATTTTATACGTTGCTGTGGCTGCAGTTCTTCTGTTCCACGTTTACATCCTGCAGCCTCAGGAACCGTTCTCCTCAGGGTTCCTCAGGGTTCTTTAACTCCTGACAACAGCTATTAAACATTTAGCTTTAGATGATAATAATAATGCAACATAATAATAACTTTATTTATAGAGCTATTAAACATTTAAGTTTAGACCAGAGCCTGACAAAGTCACATGTGAGATCTTTTCTCAGTTTCTGAGCTTTAATTTTGTCACACTTCAAAATGTTACAAGTAGTTTTTTATTGAAACCGTTTATTCAAGTGAACATGAATTCTTTATGAACCTTTTTTTTTAAAAAAGCTCCATAAAGTGCACATTTAAATACAAAATATCTTAAATAAAAATAGCCTATAAAATAAAATATTTATATTTATATGAGAAAAGAATAACAAACATTACAAAAGAACTAAATATGACAAACCCTAGTAAGAGCAGCATTTATATAGAAATAAATATATAGAAATTCCATATCACATTTAAAAATATATCGATATATTTAGATTAGATTCGCCGACCACAAAAATTGCACACAAAATTATTTCCCTTTTAGATAAAGATAAAAAATAAACAATCTAACAGAAAAAGACATTTAACAATATACTATATACAACCTAGTGCAAATAAAGTGAAGAATGTGCAAATTATAAGCAAAATGTGCAGAAAATGTATATATATGAATATATCGCCCAGCCCTAATTCACACTAACAATGAAAGTAAAATAATGTTTATATCAGCCAAAACAGTATTTTTTTTTACAGTTTACAGTGAAAAATACATTACTCCACTGTAAAATACACTGTAATATGTATTTAATGTAATATATATATACAAGCCTTATTGCAATTTTTGCATTTATCTTTTGTAAAAATCCTTTTTCTCACTGTTAAATGTACTAAACACCATATCTCTAACAGAAATATACTGTAATATTTAATGGTAACATCTTTAATATTTGCGTCATTTATAAAGTATTTTCTTTTATTTTCAGTTTTTAACCAAAACAGCATATATTTAAAAACAAAATATACTGTAATATTTAATGGTAACATCTTAAATGTATGCGTTTTTATAAAGTATTTTCTTTTATTTTCAGTTTTTAACAAAAACACCATATCTCTCACAAAAATATACTGTAATATTTAATGGTAACATCTTAAATTGATGCGTTTTTATTTATAAATTAAGTGAAGAATGTGCAAATTATAAGCAAAATGTGCAGAAAATGGATATATATGGATATATCGCCCAGCCCTAATTCACACTAACAATGAAAGTAAAAATGCTATTTTAGATTCTGACCTCAATTTTAAAGCACATTATAATTTGTGCACCAAAACTGTTTTTATCCATTTGTGCAATTCTGTGAAGATGAGAGCTGTTCTGAGGCAGCAAGATGCAAAAAAAAAAAGCTTTTTCATGCTTTTGTTTCCAGTCGTCTTGACGACCACAGCGCTCTAAAACTGTCAAAAAAAAAAAAACTACAGCTCAGTTTAAATGCTGCTGTCAGGGTTTTGGAAACCAAAATGAGAGATCATAATATAACTCGTCTTTTACGATATCCACGCTGGACGACTTTATCTGTGAGAAATTCACTTTTAAAAGTCTTTCTCCTTAGTTTTTAAGGCATTAAATGGCCTCGCCCTGTTTTATAACACAGACTCATAAATCATTTTATGATCCTCCGTGAACTCCAAGTTCCTCCACAGCAGACTCGCTGACTCAGTGGACAGATTCAAACTGATCGTTTCAATATAGCCTCAAACTAGCAGCTGCCCGTTTTCATATTTTATGATATTATTTTTAAGATAATAGTAACACTCAGCACTTCTCCTTGTGTGTGTGTGTGTGTGTGTGTGTGTTTGCTGCAGAATGTAAACCATTGTGTTGCATTCTGTGAAAGGTGCTAGATAAATAAATAAAGTTAATTATAGGGCTGCACCATTAGGGCCAAAATGATAGTAACGATTATTTTGATCAATATTGTAATCATGATTATTCATCATGTTAGGGAAAACATCTTTATTTTTATTGCACTACAGAGCTAACTGTTAGCCTGTTAGCACATACACACTGTACTGCTACAGGGCTAACTGTTAGCCTGTTAGCACATACACACTGTACGGCTACAGGGCTAACTGTTAGCCTGTTAGCACATACACACTGTACTGCTACAGAGCTAACTGTTAGCCTGTTAGCACATACACACTGTACTGCTACAGAGCTAACTGTTAGCCTGTTAGCACGTACACACTGTACTGCTACAGAGCTCACTGTTAGCCTGTTAGCACATACACACTGTACTGCTACAGAGCTAACTGTTAGCCTGTTAGCAATTAGCAGACTGGACGCTAAGGGGTTAACATCCCCTCTGGCTCTGCAGCTGGGAGAGACTGCTGCAGGAGGACTTATATCACCGATTATATCACCGACGATCAGGTTATTTTAATCGTAGCGGCTAAAATCGTGATCATGATTAAAATTAGATTAATTGTGCAGCCCTAGTTAATTAATACAATATGGAAATTTAAAAATGGACACTTGTGGCCGCTGTTCAGCAAAAGAATGCATTTAATCAACACGAACTGAAGAGATATTTGTTTGAGAAGTTTGAGTACAAGACAGTCTTTTCATATATGAAACACAAAGAGATCAACATCCTTAGAGATTTCTGTATATTTGCAGAGTTATTCTTTCTGACCTTTCTCTGTTTTTTGCATTGTGAGATAAAAAAACAAACTATAATCCTCTTTTTTCTCTCTTTCAGACAACGTGGTGATCTACTCAGAGAAAGACGAGTTCGACAAACTGAAAACTGTCCCTCAGAAGACGGTGAAGAGGTGAGTGTTTCTGTTCTGGTGGCAGCCGATCATATTCACCCCATTACTGGCAATAACGTTGGCTATATTCTCAAAGAATGTCTCATTTTCTTAATTTGGGCAATGCCAACAACGTAGAAAATTCTGACTTTCGTGTAGACCTTGAACGCACCATCAGTAACATCTGGGCACATCCAACAGGTCATGGTGGGCGGTTCTGAGGGGTCTGGTGGTCCTGTAAGGGCTGAGATGTTTTGAGATTATTGTAGGAGCAGGACCACGGATTGGGGAATTAAAAGCATGGGTCTCAAACTCGCGGCCCGCGGGCCAATTGTGGCCCCCACCTTGATATGAAAGTTTAATGTGAGTTTTATATGAATGGCACTTTACCGTGATGTGTGTGGAAGGTCCCTTTAGTTACTTTTTTTTGGTAATTTTGTGTCTCTTTTAAATAATTTTGTGTCTTTTTTGGTAAGTTTGGGTCTTTTTTTGTAATTTTGTGTCTTTTTTCCTTTTTGTAATAATTTTCTGTATTTTTTCGGTCATTTTGTGTCTCATTTGGTAACTATGTGTCTTTTTTTGTCATTTAGTGTCTTTTTAAAGTAATTTAGTTTTTTTTCTATCATTTTGTGTCTTTTTTTAGTAATTTTGTGTCTTTTCGGTCATTTTGTGTCTTTTTAAAATAATTTTGTCTTTTTTTAGTAATTTTGTGTCTTTTCTGTCATTTTGTGTCTTTTTTAAATAATTTTGTGTCTTTTTTTGGTAATTATGTGTCTTTTTTTGTCATTTTGTGTCTTTTTTCTATCATTTTGTGTCTCTTTTGGTCATTTTGTGTCTTTTTTGGGTAATTTTGTGTCTTTTTTTAGTAATTTGGTGTCCGTTTTGTGTCTTTTTTTGGTCATTTTGATACTGCCTCCAGTGGCCCCCAGGTAATTTGAATTTGAGACCCCTGCTTTAAAGGATTTTGAAATGTACCCTGCAGTGATCAGGGTGTAAATGGCAAAAGGCAACCTGAGAAATATTCTTAACACACTGACCTTTGTGTGTCTACAGTAACTATAATAATTCCTGCATCATGCATGTGTGTGTCATAGCTGTGCATGTACCATCTGCAGGGTAAACACACAGCAGAATACTTTATATTCACCACTTGTGTACTCTGACATTATCTCTGAGTGTGCATTCTGTTCCAGTGTGTTTGCATTAGTTGGTGGCGTCACAGAGGCTTTACACAACAGAAAGGAGCTTTTATCATTTTTTCAGCATCTGCCCGTAATTAAGCCACCACAGAACAAGTCACAGCAGTAGTAGCAGCACCGCTGCTGGCCTCGTTTCTTCTTCTCCTCCCTCCACGTATATGTATGTGTGTGTGTGTGTGTGTGTGTGTGAAAGGCATGTAAAAAGGTAGTTTTGTGTTGTTTTTAATGAAGCAGAGAGTCATTATGTGGCTTTGGAGCAGAGAGAGGAGGAGAGAGGAGGGTCTGGAGGAGCTTAGATGAGCCCTGGAGCCTAGCGAGCAGAGAGGGGCAGATAGGGGGGCAGATAGAGGCAGATAGAGGCAGATAGGGGTATTTATCTCACGCTTCAGTTCAAACCGCCACCAGGTGAAAACACATCCTGGCAGACAACAAAAGGACGACAGTTTTCTCACCTTCGTCTTTCTGCAAACGCCTGTCTCATCCTTCATGTGCAGACAAAGCTGCTTTATAGCCGCTAGTTCTACACTGTAAAAAATGTCTGCAGGTTTTATGGTGAAAAAACTGCTAAACCATGACAGTAAAAGATAAAATGATGAATGAGTTAATTCAGTTTCAGTAATGAAACACCGTAAATGTATATAGCAGCCAAAAACAGTATTTTTTAGTTTTGTTTTTTGAAAAATACATTACTACACTGTAAAATACACTGTAATATGTATTTAATGTAATAAATATACAAGCCTCATTTTAATTTTTGCATTTACCTTTTGTAAAAAAAAATCCTTTTTCTCACTGTTAAATGTACTAAACACCATATCTCTAACAAAAATATACTGTAACATTTAATGGTAACATCTTTAATTTATGCGTTTTTATTTATAAAGTATTTTCTTGTCAATTATATGGCAAAACAGCGTTTCTTTTGATGGAAAAACTTGTTATTTTTACGGTAAAAAATGGAATAAAATGGAAATTTTAAACGTGAAATCAACAGCAGTGCTAATATCTTTTTACCGTAATATTAGGAAAAGTTGCACCTTATTTTTTACGGTTAAATTCTGGCAACCACAGCTGCCGGTTTTTTACTATTTATACAATTTAATTCAACTGTATTTATAGAGCGCATTTCATGCACAAGGCAGACTCAATGTGCTTCACAATGGATATGCATAATTACAGTTATGAAAACAAAACAAAACAAACAAACATACGGTAAATATGGAATAAAATGGAAATCTTAAACATGAAACAATCAATATCTTTTTACCGTAATATTAAAAAAAGTTGCACCGTATTTATTACAGTAAAGTTCTGGCAACTTCAGCTGCTGGTTTTTTTTGTGTAAAAACAACATGTTTTTTTTTTTTTTTTTACAGTGTAGTGTGGGAATAAGTTATAGGATAAAGTATTGCACAAAAATCTACAGAGAGCCATTGTGCTCCAATGATCCAGTGCTCAAACAGTGAACATGCTAAAATTGATACACTGTCCCAATATATGGAGCACACACACACACACACACACACACACACACACACACACACTGTGAGCATCAACAGTGTGGTATAGCAGCATGCCAGAGGATGTGCTAACTCACTGCTTTAGCTGCCAGAGTGGGTGTTGGATGTCGGGGAAACAATGCCATTGAGTGTGTGTTGGGATCAGAGCGTGGGACTGGAAACAATGGCATTCTGTGAGCATCTCTGTCAACAAGGTGCTTTCGGGAGAAAATCCAGAGCCGGCCTCACCGGGGAGGAGAGGCCGGGTAATCAAATGATATTACATGGTATCATGTTTTAAAAGGCAGGGCTATTTCAGTCAATCACAGAAAACACCAGCAGCCATGGCAACAACAACAGCATTCTTCAACACTTCATTTTCATTTAAAAAGACACCAGTCATCCTGGGCTCGTTAGCTGTCACTCATGTTATTTAAATGTGGAGTGCGGCAGAAAAAAAACTGCTAAAACCGCAGTTTTTACTGCTAGAAAGATAATTTGTGCAATGAGAGGAAGTGACAGTGAAAAGAATATAAAAAAGTGACATCAGTGTGTTTTGTGTGTGCAGTAAAAAATGATGGGAACCAAACAAAGAACATTTTTGCCCTAAAAGTCTAAATTTGGTGCCTCTCACACATTCTTATGCCACTATTTCATCTTAATCGTTGCATATTTTAATGAGTTATTGTAAAGGAGAATAAGGGTTCTTCTATGTTTTATTTAAAGCGTCTTATTTTGACAGTTTTCTTGCAAATTCTGTGGTGGATTCTGCAAACACATCCATGTGCTTTTACTTTGAAAGCTACATGTTTTTGCTTTTATTTTGAAGGCGGGTCTAACATTTTCTTACTGTAACGCCTTATGATGCGTTTAATTTACACTGAATGTCAGAATATTTTTTTTGTCAAAGTTCCTGTTGAGCCTGCAAAGACACCAGTCATCCTGGTTCGTTAGCTGTCACTCATGGTATTTAAATGTGGAGTGCGGCAGAAAAAACTGCAGAGTTTTTACTGCTAGAAAGAGATTTTGTGCAATGAGAGGAAGTGACAGTGAAAAGAATATAAAAAAGTGACATCAGTTTGTTTTGTGTGTGCAGTAAAAATGATGGGAACCAAACAAAGAACATTTTTGCCCTAAAAGCCTAAATTTGGTGCCTCTCACACATTCTAATGCCACTATTTCATCTTAATTATTGCATATTTTCATGAGTTATTGTAAAGGATAATAAGGTTTCTTCTATGTTTTATTTAAGGCGTCTTATTTTGACAGTTTTCTTGCAAATTCTGTGGAGGATTCTGTTAACACATCCATGTGCTTTTATTTTGAAAGCTACATGTGTTTGCTTTTATTTTGAAGGCGGGTCTAACACGTTCTTACCGTAACGCCTTATGGTGTGTTTAATTAACACTGAAAGTCAGAACTTGGAGCTCGGAACAACGTTGAAAATTCTGACATTGGTGTAGACCTTGAACGCACCATTAGCCGTTAGACTCTCTATGTGCTGCAATGTCAAGAGTTAATTTCATCGTTGTGTCTTTTTTGGTCAATTTGTGTCTTTTTAATTGTCATTTTTACATATATTTTTGGTAATTTTGTGTCTTTTTTGATAGTTGTGTGTCTTTTTCGGTCAATTTGTGTATTTTTCGTCATTTTTACATCTACACTCATGGAAACATTCTTGATAATAACCAAAATCATCACGTTAAATGTCTAGATATCAGATCTTAAATTAAACTCTTATCAGATATTTTTGTTGTTATCATTATATTTGTCCAAACAAATGAACCTTTGTTTGAACCAGACATTAAATTAATATCTTGATATCTTGTTTTAAGAGTTAATTTCTTATTTTAAGTGTTCAACATGCTTATTTCTAGATTTAATAATCTTAATTTAATAAATCTTGTCAAGGTAAATTATCTGTCCATGCAGCGAGATCATTTCCCTCAGATTTACTGTTTGATCTGGTTTTTAGACTAAACACATTTTTTGCAGTGTAGAGCTCAATCAATGTCAATGAAAAGAATATAAAAAGTGACATCAGTGTGTTTTGTGTGTTTGCAGTGAAAATGATGCGTCATCAGAGAACGAGCAGCTGTTGAGTCGCAGCATCGACAGCGACGAGGAGCCGCCGTCCGATAAACAAGGATCCACGGAGACCACCAACCCAAACCGCTGCCTGGTCAACCTGGGCAACAAGCCCGACCTGTGCCTGCTCTCTCTGGGGCTCCTGGAGCGAGAGCGAGCCTGCAACGGGGCCCCCAACATGGCCGCCGGACAGGCCAATAACATCCAGAGTCCCAACCGGATCGGCAGCGTCAACCACATCAGCAGCGTAAACGCCATCAACAACAACAATAAAACCCCGGGGGTAGGAAGATGGAGCTCTTAAAAGACGTTACAAGAGTCAAAGATATGATTGTGAACAGATTCCCAGTTCAGTTTCATCTGGAAATCACAAAGTGTTCTTCTTTTTTATGACACAGATGCTGCAGAGCCGAAGGAAAAAGATCCTGGATCTGTACGCCAGAGCCTGCAACGTGACCGAGGGTGAGTTCCTCTGGAGAATCTCTCATAAAAATAATAAGATGACTCCATTGTCATATAAAAAAACATGAAAAACGATAGACAACATGCTCCTCAAAAGTGAAGCCAAAACCTCTGTATCGCCCCCTGATGGCCGGCTGCAGAATCGGTCATAAATCCTCCTCCATGTTAGTGGAGAGATGAAAAAAATCAAATTTACACATCAAATAATTTTCTCTCAAAGATGGTTTCAGTCATTTTAGGTAGTTCTTGTCGTGCTGACGTTCAATTTTCTAATAAGTTCATGTTAATTCGTTATTTGTTGCTATAAAACAAGGTTATAATGTCATGACTGTCAGCTTTGATTGACTTGTGTTTGAGTATGACTCTGATCACAATTGTTCAGACTCTGGCTCCAAATGACATCATCAATACAAGATGGCAGCTCCTTAATCCTGGAGATTTTTGCTTCACTTTTGCACAGTTGGAGGAAGACGAGACGTTTGAAAGAGCCCACTATGTCCTATCCACCAGGCTTAATCCTAGATTTTATTTTTTCGGTCGACTACTCCTCCCAGAGTTTTGGCCACATGCACTAAAAAGGTGACAAGTGTGCTATGACTTTTCTAAGGGTTCCGACAGACGGTTTTCAAATTATTCAGCAAAAACACACCAAAAAATCCCCCCAATGTTACCCTATGGAGAGGCTAGAGTGATGACATCATCGCTAGAGTGCAGAGGGAGAGAAAAATTTGTCAAAAAATAAATTTGGAAACTGCGCTCCAGGCCACAAATTCCACTCTACAGAGATAATTTATACATAGAAACGTAGGAAAATTAGTCTTCTCCCTCACAATCCTCTGGTAAAGCTGTCAGAGTTATAGTTTGGGCGTAGGACGCACAGATGATCCACCAACACCACCAACAGCCTCATTGGCTCCCATATTAAAAACGCAGGAAGATTTCTGAAAAAGGGAGATGGAACAGTTTTTTCAGATCGCTCTAACAAAGCTATTTTTTTCATTTTTCTGAAAAAAAACCATATGTAGACGTTCAGGAAGAACTCAGGACGCTCAAAGTGAAGTCGGATCAATGATAGGTATTATGGTTTTGCCAAAAATGCTTTCTGTTCGAGGACATGGGAAAAAGGAGGGAACATTTCTGGAGGAAAGCAGAGCTAACAGTTTCTTCTGATCGCTCTAAAAAGACAATTTATTAATTTTTCTTCACAAAAAACATATGTAGACATTCAGGAAGAACTGAGGATGCTCAAAGTGAAGTCGGATCAATGATAGGAGCTACGGGTTGGACTAAAATGCTTGTTGGTGTGCTGTTTTTTTCGCTTCACAGCAGCAGTTGATTTCAGTTGATTGCTCTGCTCTGATTGGTGGCCGCCACCTGGCCCTGGTTGCTTAGCTACCAAAGCCTTCTGTATATATATATATATATATATCAGTGATATAATCTACCCTCCTGTCCCCCTGCAGGTCTGAGCCCCACTGAGCTGCCCTTCGACTGTCTGGAGAAGGCGAGCCGCATGCTGAGCTCGTCCTACAGCAGCGAGGCGGCCGTGGTCAAGACGTGGCGCCACCTCGCCGAGAGCTTCGGGCTGAAGCGCGACGAGATCGGCGGGATGAGCGACGGCCTGCAGCTGTTCGAGAGGGTGAGCACGGCGGGCTACAGCATCCCCGACCTGCTGACCCGCCTGGTGCAGATCGAGAGGCTGGACGCCGTCGAGTCGCTCTGCTCCGACGTGCTGGGCAGCGGGGAGATGGCGGCCGCCGCCGGTCGCCACGGCAACAGCAGCTTCCACAGCCAGCTGGTGTGTTCGTCCCCATGTCCGTCCCCCTCCCAACGCTGCGCCAGCGTCTGAACACGGCAAAGACTCTAGAGACTCCACGCCTTATAGTATAAATGAACGTAGGGACGGAACACAGAAAACCACAAAACTCACATGAAGAACGTCCCTGTAACTCCTATTAATGGGTTCTCTCTGATATCTGTCTGTTCTGTCTTTATAAAGAGTTAAAGAGGTTCAGAAAGACACAAATCAGGGACCAAAGATTCAGATTATTCTCTGGTTTACTACTACGATATTTTCTTTCACACTGCAAAAAAGTTCTAGATAAAAACCAGATCAAACAGTAAATCTGAGGGAAATGATCTTGCTGCATGGACAGATAATTTACCTTGACAAGATTTATTAAATTAAGATTATTAAATCTAGAAATAAGCATGTTGAACACTTAAAATAAGAAATTAACTCTTAAAACCAGATAAATGAAAGCTGCCAGCAGTGATGAACTGGCCCGAGCAGAGTGACCTGATGATCATTTGGTTCTAACCAAGATAAAAAAACAAACTTTAGATTTAGAAGTGTTAGATCATTTATCTTGTTTTAAGAGTTAATTTATTATTTTAGGCATTCAACATGCATGTTGAACACTTAAAACTGCCTGTTTCTAGGAATTCTTCAGCGCATTTTCCTTCAATCTGCGTATAAATAATATGACTTTAGACCAAAAAAAGACTCAAAATTACCCAAAAAATATATTAAATTCCAAAAGAAATATGTCAAATGAACCAAAAATGACACACAAAAAAACAAAATGATCGAAAAAGGATGTAAAATGACAAAAAAAAAGACACAAAGTTACCCAAAAAGACTTCCAGTAGTGATGGCATCCTTATTTTAAGTGTTCAACATGCTTATTTCTAGATTTAATAATCTTAATTTAATAAATCTTATCAAGGTAAATTATCTGTCCATGCAGCAAGATCATTTCCCTCAGATTTACTGTTTGATCTGGTTTTTAGTCCTTTTTTGCAGTGCAAAGATTAAGAATATTCTCTGGTTAACTACTTCAGATATTTTTTTCACTGCAAGAGAAAATTGTGGGAATTTATTTCTTTTTTTATTGGATTTTGGTTCCTTTGGAAATGCCAAAGAATTTTTGGCAGCAAAAGAAAAAAAAAAGCTATAAACTCTGCGCTGGACGCAAGACAATGGACTCTTTTACAGCCTTTTCTCAAAACTTTTGATACAAAATTTTGTACACAGTTAAAAAAAAAATGATGGGAATGTGTCCGTGCTAAGAGACCGCAGCATCAGTTAACATTCATAAACTGTGCTGTCATTGTACAGGAAACACATATGAGCAAATATGAGCCCTCTACTTAAAATGCAATCATCATGGCCAGCTGGAAATGCTAAAACAAGACTCAGAGCAGTTTCATCTGGTAAACTTTGCTCAAGAACTTTGAGTATTTGGCGTTTGGGGACTCTGCTAACTCTCAACATTACACAACAGTATTTTTTTTATGCTTTCAGGTTTTATGCTTATTATTTCAGGTTGATTCTGTGATGATGTTTCCTTTAAAACGCCAACTCGCCAAAGAATAATTTATAGATTACCGTTTGTGTGGAAACGCTGATCACAAACAGAGAAAATGCACAGCAAAGTTCAAACATTCATATTTAAAAACCCAACATGCACGGAACTATTTAGATGAATTGAGGCTCCGTTTACACGAGGACGCTTGTGGGTAAAAAAACGACAAAATATTCTATTGGAAGTGCCTTTCGTTTAGACGGTGACGCCGTTTTTGGGGCTTAAAAACACTAAAATGTGCCTCCAGACGCAAAACTCTGATCTGATCTGCTCACGTCACGTATGTGTTTACGTCACATACATGCTCCAGGACAGGAAATAAAGAAACGTGGGATTATTTCCATGGTGGGACCTTCAAGCTGCTCTGGCAGCTCTAATAAACTTACAGGAGTCTTTCCACCAAATGTCCAGGATATGTACAGATAGTATTAGTGAACAGAGAAGGATCTGGAATTACCTCCATCACATTCTGGATGCAGCGATTGGTGGGAGTAGTAATTAGTAAAGGAGTAGTAATGGCCAAAAAAACACACAAAATGACAAAAAAAAGATGCAAAATAACCGAAAAAGACACAAAATTACACAAAAAACAAACACAAAATGGCCAAAGACACAAATTGACCACAAAAAGACACAAAATTACAAAAAAGAGATATAAATTGACCAAAAAAAGATGCTAAATAACCCAAAAAGATGCTAAATAACCAAAAAAAGATGCAAAATAACCGAAAAAAAGATGCAAAATTGCAAAAGAAAGACAAAAATTGACCACAAAAAGACAAACTGACCAAAAAGGACACAAATTGACAAAAAAAGACACAAATTGACAAAAAAAGATGCAAAATAACCAAAAAAGATGCAAAATAACCAAAAAAAGATGCAGAATAACCAAAAAAAGATGCAGAATAACCAAAAAAAAGATGCAAAATTGCCAAATAAAGACACAAATTGACCACAAAAAGACACAAAATTACAAAAAAGAGACACAAATTGACCAAAAAAAGACACTACATGGCCAAAAAATCCAGAGGGCTTTGGAGGAGAACTTTGTGGAAGGAGTAGCTGATGAAAATATGTGGAAAGATGCTCTTATGGCTTTAAGTGATGCCGCCAATCACATTCACACACTCACACAGAATAAAAAGTGAAGACCACTTTAGGTCTTCTGTTCAGACCGTCACCATGGAAACGGAGCCTTACTTTGTTTTGGGTTTAAAAAACAAACTAGAGTTTCAGGCTGTATGTTCAGTGTTAATCCCGTAGAGAACATGAAAGCAGCATCACTCTGCTGCTCACGTTCTGCAGAAATCCTCGTGCAAATCCTCTCTTCTGAACTTTAACTCTCTTACAGCTACTACTTCCTCAGCAGTGACCCAGTCTGTGACCCCCCCCCTGTATAATTCTTCCTCCCCCCCTTACTCCCCATACACCCCTATGCTGCGGTCTACAGCTGCCGCCAGCCCTAATTATTTGGCGTGTGGCTCCGCGGGCCCCTAATAGGCTGAAGTGTTGTGGTTTACAGAGCGGGTGCAAAGTGCCTGTGATTTCCAGCACCCAATTAAGCATTTAGGGCCACTTAACCACTGAAAGCCCAGTGGAAAAGCTGTAAAAACCTGCATTAAATAAAGGAGATGCCATGGCATGACTAACGGCCCCGGGGCCACGCAGCCAAGAATGTAGCCGGCCGCGGTGCAGCTCCGACCACAGCAGGCTGACCTGACTCAGCTCTGTGGTCGGCTCAGACGGGATCTAAGCTCCTCCCCCTCTGCCCGATGGGACCAACACGGTAAATTAGAACAATATGGAGTTATAAAGGTTCTCCACCTTTACACTGTAAAAAGGTGTTTAGTCTAAAAAACAGATCAAACAGTAAATCTGAGGGAAATGATCTTGCTGCATGGACAGATAATTTACCTTATTACATTAAGATTATTAAATCTAGAAATAAGCATGTTGAACACTTAAAATAAGAAATTAACTCTTAAAATAGTTAATTTGAGCAGAGTGCCCTGATGATTATTTGGTTCTTACCAAGATAAAAAGAAACTTTGTGTCTTTTTTGTGGTGTATTTACGTCTTATGTGTCCTCTTTATGGGTTTTTTGTTGTTGTTTTTTTGTCTTTTTATGTCTTTTTTGGTCATTTTAGGTCTTTTTGTGTCTTTTTTGTGACACAAAATGACCAAATAAGACACAAAATGACCAAAAAAAGACACAAAATCACTAAAAAAGGACACTAAAAGACAAAATCACCCCCAAAAAAGACACAAAATGACCAAAAAAGACACAAAATGACAAAAAAAAAGACACAAAATGACCAAAAAAGGACACAAAAAGAGAATACATGTGGGTTTTGGCATGTGACATGTCTTTTTTTCTAGATTTAATAATCTTAATAATAACCTAAATTATCGAACACTTCTAAATGTAAAGTTTTTTTTTATCTTGGTAAGAACCAAATAATCATCAGGTCACTCTGCTCGGGCCAGTTCATCACTGCTGGCAGCTTTACTTTATCTGGTTTTAAGAGTTAATTTATTATTTTCAAAAGTCATGTCAAAGTTATGAGACCAAACCGCTAAACCTCCTTTTTTTAAATATCTATATAACGTTATATATAACTTTATTGCCACGTTGCCGTGGATACGCATTGTTCTGCTTCTCTCCTGATGACGGCTCGCCTTGTCAGTGACCTGTCAATCAAAGGTAGCCCCGCCCCAAATCATACGATTCTTTATCTTCTATTTTCTTCTAAATGGGGCCATTATTTACACTATTAACATCAGATTGTCTTGAAGAAGATGTTTTACCAGTGATTGAGACCATAGTGTTGTCCTGAAAAACATTTCTGAGGTCATAAATCAAGTGAGAAGTTTTCTCATTTTGAATTTAAATGAATGGACCAAAATGCTTCTGCAGCCAAACTTAGTGCCCCCTGCTGGAATTTTTGGTAGAATGCAGCTTAAGGCACTTCCTGGTTTGCCTCCCTGCTCAGACCCGGAGGTTGCCGCCTGGTCCAACCCTTACATTCCCATACAACAAAACTGCATTCTCAATTACATTTTGAGAGAAAAAAACATTCTCATAGATTATGGTCGCAGTTTTAAGCAACAAAACTACTTGGTTAGGTCAAGGAAAATCATGGTTTGGGTTAAAATGAAATAAAATTGGTTATATAACTTACGTAGGTCATTTAAAATGTGTCCACGTTGGCTTTTTTTTTTACATTTCTGAGCTAATAAATCAAGTGAGACGTTTTCTCATTTTGCATTGAAATGAATGGACCAAAATGCTTCTGCAGCCATAAGCACCTCCTGCTGGATTTTTCAGTAGAATACAGCTTACGGCACTTCCTGGTTTGCCTCCCTGCTCAGACCAGGAGGTTGCCGCCTGGTCCAACCCTTACATTCCCATACAACAAAATTGCATTCTCAATTACATTTTGAGAGAAAAAAAACAGTCTCATAGATTATGGTCGCAGTTTTAAGCAACAAAACTACTTGGTTAGGTCAAGGAAAATCATGGTTTGGGTTAAAATGAAATAAAATTGGTTATATAACTTATGTAGGTCATTTAAAATGTGTCCACGTTGGCTTTTTTTGACATTTCTGAGCTAATAAATCAAGTGAGACGTTTGCTCATTTTGCATTGAAATGAATGGAACAAAATGCTTCTGCAGCCAAACTTAGCGCCCCCTGCTGGATTTTTCAGTAGAATGCAGCTTAAGGCACTTCCTGGTTTGCCTCCCTGCTCAGACCAGGAGGTTACCGCCTGGTCCAACCCTTACATTCCCATACAACAAAACTGCATTCTCAATTACATTTTGAGAGAAAAAAACATTCTCATAGATTATGGTCGCAATTTTAAGCAACAAAACTACTTGGTTAGGTCAAGGAAAATCATGGTTTGGGTTAAAATGAAATAAAATTGGTTATATAACTTATGTAGGTCATTTAAAATGTGTCCACGTTGGCTTTTTTTGACATTTCTGAGCTAATAAATCAAGTGAGAAGTTTTCTCATTTTGCATGGAAATGAATGGAACAAAATGCTTCTGCAGCCAAATTTTCAGGAATTTTTCAGTAGAATGCAGCTTAAGGCACTTCCTGGTTTGCCTCCCTGCTCAGACCCGGAGGTTGCCGCCTGGATAAGATGCTGTATGTCATATTTGCGCTTTCTCTACCAGTTAAGCTCTAAAACTCAGCATTAAGCTCCTCAGTCCGACTTTAACAAGCGATGCCAAGACTCCCTTTGATCTCCTTCCTGGGGAACAGGACTGATCTTTATCTGAAGTCTGATGTTGTCAGCATAATGTCCCATGACTGCTCTGCACAAAATCAAACACATCACCCGCTGCCAAATCCTTCTTCAAATGCTTTTTTGTTTATATTTTTACTTTGCTGTCTCTGGGGCTGGCCTCCAGTACTTTAAATTAATTAATGTGCATGTGTATCCAGCATGTATTCACTATTTTTTTTTCTTCAATATCTCCTATGAGGGCAAATTAAAAGCACACATTTCATTATACTGGGTTGTCTTCATCACATCCATTACAATCCAAAACAGGTTGGAGTAGTTATTATTATTTTTATTATGATGTTTTATACTTTTGTAAATAATCTAATTGTGGATTGAATTGAAATGAAATGGACCCAAGCAGCTGGTTTTAGACAGGCCGAATCTTGTCCGACATGTATTATGCTAATAGGAAGATATAAGAAGCCAAACATGGATTACTTACCTCAGCAGCACAAACAGTAGAAAACGTGCAGAAACACACAAAACTCATCACAGAACCAAAGTATAACTGTATATATAACTTATTATTGTACATAATGTATACTTTAATAAAGATGTATGGCAAAAATGGCTTGGTGTTGTTGGTTACTTGTTGGTTATTTTAAATAAATGTTGTTTTTTGTGATCAGTTTTTTATTGGTTTTTCCATTTAGTTTAAAACAAACAAACAAACAAGCATCAATTGGGCAATAATAGCAACAGCAACAAAGACGATAAAATGGTAGTGTAGCATAACAAACAAAAATAAATAAATAAATAACAATGGCAATACTACCAACCAAACATATCAACAATATTAAGTGTTGAAAAATAAGAACATTTTTGACTAAATGTTGAAGTTGTCATGGTAACGTGCTGATGTTTAACAGGTATGAAGTTGCTGTTGCAGCATCTTAGTTTAGCCTGTTAGCATGCAAATATTTGCTTAGATTAGGATTAATTAACCCTTTTTACACACAAGTCCACCTGGGGAGCTGTGCAGGGGGTTAGGTGCCTTGCCCAAGGGTAAATGGTAAATGGACTGCACTTATATAGCTCTTTACACTACAGACTGCACTCATTCACCCAATCACACACACATTCATTCTGGTGGCAGAGGCTACCCTAAACGCTGCCACCTGCCACCATTAGGAATTCATTCTCACACCGATGAACGCAGCATCAGGAGCCATTTGGGGTTCAGTATCTTGCTCAAGGATACTTGGACATGTAGGCTGCCATGGTCGGGGATCAAACCACCAACCTTCCGATCGATGGGCGACCGCTCTACCAACTGAGCCACAGCTGCCCCAAGAGGGTCCTTGACCTGTCGGTCCCAGGATTCGAACAGGCGACAAGCCCGATTCCTAACCTCTAGACCATGGTCTGCCCTAACAATTAGGGCAAAAAAAGTTAAGCTATAGGATAAAGGCATGTTAACAGGTATTTGGTCATGATATATTAAAACATAGATGGGTTAATGGGAATCAATTCAAGGGTTTATTAATCATTCATTCATTCTCCTTTAATCGAGATGCAGGGGGAGGTCTCCCTGGACAGTTAACCAGACTATGATAGAGACAGACAATCATCCACACTCTCATTCACTCCTACGGGCAATTTAAAGTCACCAATTAAACCTAAGCTGCATTTTTTTTGGACTGTGGGACCCGGAGAAAACCCACACTGACACAGAGAGAACATGCAAACTCCATAAAGAGCAGCAACACTGCAAGGATCAATCAAAATGTTCGTTATAATTATGCCCAAACATAACACACTCTATACCAGGGCTATCAAACTCTAATTACCTGGGGGCCGCTGGAAGCAGTATCAAAATGACCAAAAAAGACACAAAATTAAAAAAAAAAGACACAAAATGAGAAAAAAAACACACAATTATCCAAAAAAGACACAAAATGATTAAAAAAAGACACAAAATGATTAAAAAAAGACACAAAATTACTAAAAAAGACACAAAATTATTCAAAAAAGACACTAAATAATTAAAAAAGACCCAAATTATTCAAAAAAGACACAAAATTACCAAAAAAAGTAATTAAAGGACTAAAGGACTAAAGGACTAATTAAATGGACCTTCCACACACAACACGGTAAAGTGCCATTCATATAAAACTCACATTAAACTTTCATATCAAGGTGGGGGCCACAAAATATCGTCACGAGGGCCACAATTGGCCCGCGGGCCGCGGGTTTGAGACCCATGCTCTATACAGAACAGAAAGGGAAAAACATGAAACGTACAATAGAACAAAGTCATAGAATCCAAATAAGTTCAAATCACATTCGATTAAATACATCGAGGCTTAATCGTGCAGCTCTACGGACTCGTAAAAAAACATTTTTATGTTTTTCAGACAAAGAAAAAGAGAAGCGTTTTCATATAAAGAAACATAAAATGACTTTTATAAATCATAGCTTATACTGTATTTAGAGCACACAATGAAATAATGGAACAATTAAAACTTCACACACAAGCGTCAGTAAAGCTCTGATCAGATAAAAACGTAATGAGCCATAAACGTCATGTCAGAGGTTAATAAAACTGATATGCAGAGAAATAAATGATTCCATATGTCTCAGATTGTTTTACAGCAGGAACACTGACAGTCTGTTAGCAGCTCAGAGAAACCCAACGGAAAATCACTAATCACCAACATTTTCCACTTCATTCAACACCACAACATTTAATTATACATCATTAAATGTGACATATTAACTGGATGCTTCATCAGATGAGAGATGATTTCATTGGAAAATGACTGTAGGACAAGAAGAGTAGACTGAACTTCACCCAGACGTTAGTCCCGTCCCCGCAATGCACCTTCACCCTCCCACTGGCCTGCTACTGCAAGTTTTAAAGAGTTCAGGGAGTCAAACCACTTTTCTCTTTCAATTAGAATTAATTACTGCCTTTATTTAACAGCATTACTCACTGTTCATACTCTTACCTACGGAAATAATGCAAGAAAATTACTATATAACCAACAAAATCATGAGCTGGGAGACCGAGAAGAAGACTGTGGGACCCGGAGAGAACCCACACTGACACAGGGAGAACATGCAAACTCCATACATAACCCACTCTATACCAGGGGTCTCAAACTCAAATTACCTGGGGGCCACTGGAGGCAGTACCAAAATTACCATAAAAAGACACAAAATTACTAAAAAAAGACACAAAATGACCAAAAAAAGACACAAAAGTACATAAAAAGAAACAAAATTACAAAAAAAGACACAAAATTACAAAAAAAAAAGACACAAATTACTAAAAAAAGACACAAAATTATTTAAAAAAGACACTAAATAATTAAAAAAGGGGACCTTCCACACAAGTTTTAAAGAGTTCAGGGAGTCAAACCACTTTTCTCTTTCAATTAGAATTAATTACTGCCTTTATTTAACAGCATTACTCACTCAGGCTGTTCACACAGTTCATACTCAGAAATAATGCAATAAAATTCCTATATAACCCACAAAATCATGAGCTGGGAGACCAAAAAAGACCAAAGTTTGTCTCAAATCGGGACGGGTGTTTGCAAAAAACCTGCTGACTCCAGCATCTATAATGTTAACGATCAATTAATCGATTATTACATACTCCAGTATGTATAAAAAACATGCATATGTGAGCAAAATAAGAGATATATATACAGTGTTATGCAAAAGCCTGTTTTTATAACGCATGCTTTTATTTTGAAAGGACAAAAAGAGACTCTGTTGATCGTGAAACTAACTCAGTGAGATTAAACTGTAAAGAAAACGTCAAGAAGTTCAATGTTTTATGTTTTTTTTTATGTTTTACCCCCAAAAAGGAATATTATAGATGATAAAAGTCATCAAAACTATTATTATTAATGTCAACACACTGCAAAAAAGGTGTTTAGTCTAAAAACCAGATCAAACAGTAAATCTGAGGGAAATGATCTTGTTGCATGGACAGATAATTTATCTTGACAAGATTTCTTAAATTAAGATTATTAAATCTAGAAATAAGCATGTTGAACACTTAAAATTATTATTTTTTTTTTTTTATCTTGGTAAGAACCAAATAATTTGCAGTGCATAAGGTTAGATTTTACAGTGATCTTCATATTTAAATGTGTTTTGTGTTTAAATAAGTTTTGGATCAAATTAAACTCAGTAATTCATGCAAGCAAGGTTTGATACAGTAAGATAGTTTCTCTTGTATTTCTGTGTGTTTTATAATTGTTATTGCCACTTTCAGTTTGTAATTTGTAGCTTTATCCAACTTAATTCTCAGATTATTGGCTTATTGACGAACGGCCACAGAACTGAACGCTCGGCGTGTCTCATAGTTTACATTATTCACTTTATCTCTTTGTCTTTTGAGAGTTTGGAGACAAAAATGCCAATAAATCTCAACTGTGTTCATATCTCTGACAAAAGAAACAAGAGTTCAGATTTATACATTAAGGAAAGAAGGAAACACAAAGTCTGAGCAATAAAAACCCAAAGAGCTGATAATTAGAGTCAACATGTGTTCTAATAAGGGACTCTTTATAGAATAATCACCTTTATTTTGTTGCAAAGTATAGCAATGAAACTATGACCTTTTTTTGTACGAATTTAATCGTGCTTCCTCCTGTAGTGTAATAATTATATATTTATATACACTACCGGTCAAAAGTTTTAGAACACCCCAATTTTTCCAGTTTTTTATTGAAATTCAAGCAGTTCAAGTCAAATGAACAGCTTGAAAGGGTCCAAAGGTAAGTGGTGAACTGCCAGAGGTAAATAAAAAAAGGTAAGCTTAACCAAAACTGGAAAATAATGTACATTTCAGAATTATACAAGTAGGCCTTTTTCAGGGAACAAGAAATGGGTTAACAACTTAACTCTATGGAGTCTTGGGCTATTTTGTCCATTTTTCAATTCTTTTCATGTCTTTGTAAGTCATTTTGTGTCTTTTTTTTGGTCATTTTGTGTCTTTTTTTGTCATTTTGTGTCTTTTTTTAGTCATTTGTGTCTTTTTTTGGTCATTTGTGTCTTTTTTTGGTCATTTTGTGTCTTTTGGTGTCTTTTTGTGTCTTTTTTGGTCATTTTGTGTCTTTTTTTGGGCATTTTGTGTCTTTTTTTAGTCATTTTGTGTCTTTTTTTGTCATTTTGTGTCTTTTTTTAGTCATTTGTGTCTTTTTTTGGTCATTTGTGTCTTTTTTTGGTCATTTTGTGTCTTTTGGTGTCTTTTTGTGTCTTTTTTGGTCATTTTGTGTCTTTTTTTGGGCATTTTGTGTCTTTTTTTAGTCATTTTGTGTCTTTTTTGGTCATTTGTGTCTTTTTTTGGTCATTTGTGTCTTTTTTTGGTCATTTGTGTCTTTTTTTAGTCATTTTGTGTCTTTTGGTGTCTTTTTTGGTCATTTTGTGTCATTTTTTGGTCATTTTATGTCTTTTTTTGATCATTTTGTTTCTTTTTTAGTCCTTTAGTCCAACATAAAATGTGATTCAAATCTTTTTTTTTACTTTCAAAACACTATCATGCTCAATAAAGAATTTTAAATGTTGCAAATGTGCATTAATTTCAGAGTACACTGAGACATTAAACTGCATCATTTTCAATTCAATTCTGGAAAAGTTGGTGTGTTGTAAAACTTTTGACCAGTAGTGTGTGTGTGTATATATATATATATATATATATATATATATATATATATATATATATATATATATATATATATATATATATATATATATATATATATAAAGATATCAGCCACTTTATTGGCAGCTGTCACCTTTGCCCACCACTCTGTTATCAGACTTTTACCATGTGGACGTGAACTCCAAGATTCCTGATGCCTGAGCTAAACGATTAGGTGTGTGTGTGTGTGTGTGTGTGTGTGTGTGTGTGTCTGTCTGGCTCTGTAAATGTCAGAGAAGCTGCTGTGGGGCATCGGGGGGGCAGCACTGAGGTCTTTCTCTCATCATGTTTCAAAATTGCCCACAAATAATCCAAGTGTGGAGGCTTTTAGTCTGATAACACACACACACACACACACACACACACACACACACACACACACACACACACACACACACACACACACACACTGAGTGGGTGCAGAGTGTGTCTGCAGGGTGTGTTTGTGCGTCTTAAAGAGCTTGGCTTGACTTTAAATGAGCAGGATGAAGCCGTAGAGCCTCTTCAGGGCAGGGAGTGCCAACCAGGAGACTCATTAAACTGCTGCCAGTCACTAACACCTTCACCCCAACACCACCAGCTGCACACACACATCCCAGTCACTCAGCTGCTCACACATCAAACAGCAGCAGTGCAGTAGTGTCCAGACCTCCGTCTGTCTGTCTGTCTGGAGGACAGGCTGAACTGTGTTTGCTCTCTACGGGAATTAAACTGATTTTAATTTAATTAATTAATAACAGCCAGAGAGAATATCTCCTCTAAAATACTGTCACATTATGAAATATAGTATCTGTCAGCAGTGCAGCTATGATAGGAAGAAAAAGCCAGTTTGTTTTCAGGAGCAACAGTTTCTTTAAAGAGCTCTGAGGGTAAAAATCCTGCAGACTGACAGTGTGTTCGTCTATATTCACTGAAAATAAAAACTGTTCAGAACTACTGTAGCACAGTGAGCAGTCTAAAGTCTGAAGTCAAAGAGAGGTGGCTGAGTGTCTGTGGGGGTTTGAACCCCTGGAACAAGTTGTTTACGCTACATGAAGCTGGAGAGAAACCACACCACTGTCCCTCTGATCCCCTTGTTCTTAACTTGTTCTTAACTTGTTCTTAACTTGTTCTTAACTTGTTCTTAACTCTCTCAATGGGAATTAACATCATACTTTGACAGCTTCAACAACTTAAACAACATTCTCCGATGGAAAAAAAAAAAACGTTTAGCTTTCCAGTTGTGCAGGTACATTAGTTTTAGTAATTATAGAGCGTTGCTAGCTAACCACTACCGGCTATCGTTAGCTAGCTAAGCAGTTTCCTTGAAACGCTGGTCATTTTGTGTCTTTTTTTGTTGTTGTTATTTTGTGTCTTTTTTAAATAATTTAATGTCTTTTTTGGTCATTTTGTTCCTTTTCTAAGTAATTTCGTTTTTTTCTGTCATTTTGTGTCTTTTTTGGGTAATTTTGTGTTTTTTTTCTGTCATTTTGTGGGGTTTTTTGTAATTTTGTGTCTTTTTTTGGTCATTTTGTGTCTTTTTGGTCATTTTGTATCTTTTTTGGTCATTTTGTGTCTTTTTTGGTCATTTTGTGTCTTTTTTAAGTAATTTTGTGTTTTTTCTGTCATTTTGTGTCTTTTTTTAGTAATTTTGTGTCTTTTTTTGGTCATTTTGATACTGCCTCCAGCAGCGCCCAAGTAATTTCAGTTTGAGACCCCTGCTCTAAGACATAGTGGAGTTAAAATTACATTTGTGGAAATACTAAATTAAATGCTAAATGCTAAATTTAACTTCGGGACAGTACTTGAGTAAATGTTCCATTCCGGTTTGGACATGAAGTCTAGATGTTTCTCACAGTGAAGGAGCGTTTCAGCCTCAGGTGGCCCAGTAAACACCAGGGTGTCTGCAGCTCCTGGCCTGGGACCAGCACCATCCCAAACACCCAGTCCTGGTGAGAAACCACGCTGGTTGGCAAAGAAAACAATCATAAAAAAGTGGTTAGAGTGAAACAATTTACTACCAAGTGCAGACACCAAGATCGGGCATGTTGGAAAGCTTACGAGAAACAGGAAAACAAACAAAAATTTGGGAAATCAGGGACAGGATGTTAGAGAAGAAATACTGCAGAATGAGCAGCATGTATTTAACCCTGTGGAGTCTCCAAAAGCTCCAAATAATCCAGACTTGTTGCCTCCATCAGAGTATAAAACAAAGCAGCGTGGAGCCCTACTGTACATTTACCTCTAAAGTTCTGGCTGTAAACTCCATGAGGCCAGTTTCAGTTTGATGATGATATACCAAGTAAAACTGGAGACAAGCTCAAATAGATTTAGTATCAAATGATAGAACTGGATGGAACCCTCTTATATGGTAGATTTGACACCTTTGGTCACATTTGACACATTTACAATTCTTTATTGAGCATGATAGTGTTTTGAAAATAAAAAAAGAAGATTCAAAATCACATTTTATGTTGGACTAAAGGACTAAAAAAAGACACAAAATGACAAAAAAAAAAATACACAAAATAACAAAAAAAAGACACAACAACAGACACAAAATGACCAAAAAAGACACAATTTACCAAAAAGACACAAAATGACCAAAAAAGACAAAATGTGAAGACAGAATGACCAAAAAAACCCACAGAAGACACAAAAAGACAAAAAAGACACAAAATAACTAAAAAAGACACAAAATAACTAAAAAAGACACAACAACAGACACAAAATGACCAAAAAAAGACACAAAAAGAAACAAATGACCAAAAAAAGGCACAAAATGACTAACAAAGAAATGAAAAGACATAAAAAGGCTTCAAAAATGGACAAAACAGCCCAATAAGACTCCATAGAGTTAAGTCCTAAATCAGGATTGACACTTTATTTTCATTTTCTCATGAAGTCTGTGTTAATGACAGAAAAACAGAATAAAAGAAGTGAAAACAAACTGGAAGTTGGAAACCAGAATGATCCCAGTCTGCCCACTATAAATAACCTGACAGATGCTTCCACTCACACACACACACACACACACACACACACACACAGGTACGTTAGCACAGCCTCCATGTGCTTATTGCATTACCAAGCAGCATACTGATGCATATTTTGGCGGGTGTAAATAATATAACATGGGTTTCTGTGCCATGTATCAAATCGCTGATTGACTGGACTTTATGGTGGCGCTGGAGTGGAACCGCTAATGTTTCCCCCTGCCAGCCGCGTCCCACCCACCAAATAACATTTTAATGAGGTTTACCAGCCAGACCAGAGCTCACTGGGTCTTTAGGGTAATTCTCTGGATTTTTGGTCCAGTGAAAAACCCCAAACATAAATCAAGAGGAGTGTGTTAAGTGGTGTGTGTGATGCTGTGCAGGGCGGACTGGCAGCGCGGAGCGTGAGCTGGAACTGGGAGCAGACACGCAGCAGACTTCACTCCAGTCCTGAGAGTCCATAAATCAGCCGCTGACAGGTCCTGGAGTCGCCGTAGAGGCCATAAATCCCAGTAAAGTAGTGATACTCCACCCAAAACATAAGTGAGTATCAAACGTTTACCTTGAGACGCAGCTGGAAGGATTTTATAGATTTCTTTTAGCTCGAGTTGATACTGAGGATACATTACGAATGGTTCACGTCCACCAGTTATTATTCAGAGTCCTGTCAGTGAACTCAACGTTTCTTTTTCTTTCCACGAGGAAGAAAGCCGTAGCGGGATATTACATGATTATTTTGATCAATATTGTATCACGATTATTCATCATGTTAGGGAAAACATCTTTATTTTTCTTGCACAACTTTTAAACAAACAACAGGAACAGTTTTTAGTGTCTGGTGCTTGTTGTAAACAAACAGAGATCGCTAAGCTAACACCTCCTGCAGCAGCAGCACATACACACTGTACTGCTACAGAGCTAACTGTTAGCCTGTTAGCACATACACACTGTACTGCTACAGAGCTAACTGTTAGCCTGTTAGCACATACACACTGTACTGCTACAGAGCTAACTGTTAGCCTGTTAGCACATACACACTGTACTGCTACAGAGCTAACTGTTAGCCTGTTAGCACATACACACTGTACTGCTACAGAGCTAACTGTTAGCCTGTTAGCTCATACACACTGTACTGCTACAGAGCTCACTGTTAGCCTGTTAGCGCATACACACTGTACTGCTACAGAGCTAACTGTTAGCCTGTTAACACATACATACTGCACTGCTACAGAGCTAACTCTTAGCCTGTTAGCAATTTGCAGACTGGACGCTAAGGGGTTAACATTCCCTCCGGCTCTACAGCTGGGAGAGACTGCTGCAGGAGGACTGTGCCGCTTCGGCTTGTTCTTACTCTTCTTAACGAGCCTCCGGTCCCCGTGGCTCTGCTACTATTTTTTCACTAAAAATGAGAGAACTGTCCGCCATGTTTTTTGTTCTGACCGCCGGGACCTTGAAAGTCACGTGACTTGGAACAAACCAATAGGAACAAATATCCATGGAATAGCCACGGGATATGACTGTCATTAACTTGCATTGTAGCGAAATCCGTGTCAGTTTCACGGAAATTTGAGTGATTCCGTGGCTATTCCACGGATTCCTGTGAGACCAGGTTCGTACCTTTACATAGCTTATAATATAATATAATAATAGTTTTTGTAGTCTGTGGAAACTTGAAGTATTTGTAACGTACTCACAATAAAATTGACAACTTAAAAAAAACATTTTACAAAGTGTCACTTTAAGGTCTTTTCTTTAATCTGCGTCAGGCTGAAATCCAAAGGGACTGATTGATTTATGAGGGGAAATGTGGACAAAATTAAGATCAGGACAATTTTATCAGGTGAGAAAAGGAGCGATTTTGTTTTGTTTTATTTTATTTAGTACGGTGTGTCGTGATGCTCCACAGTTGTCGTCTTTGTGAACAGAAACACATTGAACACACTAACACACATTCAGACCCAGATGATAAATGAACCAGAGAGAAGAGACAGAAACAAACTCCTTAAACAGTTACTGAAGCAACTGGCATTTTCATACAAACGCAGATTTATGTATTTATTGTTTTTTTCCGCTGTACCGAACTCACACTGAACCGCAGAACCTAAACCAGGAAACAAACATGACGGACAGTTAATCTAAAAACCAGATCAAACAGTAAATCTGAGGGAAATGATCTTGCTGCATGGACAGATAATTTACCTTGACAAGATTTATTAAATTAAGATTATTAAATCTAGAAATAAGCATGTTGAACGCTTAAAATAAGAAATTAACTCTTAAAACCAGATAAAGTAAAGTTGCCAGCAGTGATGAACTGGCCCGAGCAGAGTGACCTGATGATTATTTGGTTCTTACCAAGATTTTTTTTAATTTATTTATTTTTTTGTTTGTCTTTTTTTGTATTTTTTGGTCATTTAAGGTCTTTTTGTGCCTTTTTCATGTTTTTGTGTGTCTTTTTTTGTCTTTTTTGTGTCTTTTTTTGTCTTTTTTGCGTCTTTTTTTGTCTTTTGTCTTTTTTGTGTCTTTTTATGTATTTTTTGGTCATTTAAGGTCTTTTTGTGCCTTTTTCATGTTTTTGTGTGTCTTTTTTTGTCTTTTTTGTGTCTTTTTTGTCTTTTGTGTCTGTTTTGTGTCTTTTGTGTGTCTTTTTTGGTCATTTAAGGTCTTTTTGTGTCTTTTGTGTCTTTTTAGTGTCTTTTTTTGTCTTTTGTGTCTTTTTTGTGTCTTTTTTTGTCTTTTGTGTCTTTTGTGTCTTTTTTGTCTTTTGTGTCTTTTTTGTCTTTTGTGTGTCTTTTTTTGTCTTTTTTGTGTCTTTTTTTGTCTTTTGTGTCTTTTTTGTCTTTTGTGTCTTTTTTTGTCTTTTGTGTCTTTTTTGTCTTTTGTTTCTTTTTTGGTCATTTTACATCTTTTTATGTCTTTTTTGGTAATTTTAGGTCTTTGTGTGTCTTTTTGTGTCTTTTTGTGTTTTTTTGTGTCTTTTTTGGTCATTTAAGGTCTTTTTGTTTCTTTTTTGTCTTTTGTGTCTTTTTTTGTCTTTTTTGTGTCTTTTTTGGTCTTTTTTGTCTTTTGTGTGTCCTTTTTTTGTCTTTTGTGTCTTTTTTGTCTTTTGTGTCTTTTTTGTTTCTTTTTTGGTCATTTTACATCTTTGTATGTCTTTTTTTGGTAATTTTAGGTCTTTGTGTGTCTTTTTGTGTTTTTTTGTGACTTTTGTGTCTTTTTTGGTCATTTTAGGTCTTTTTTTGTCTTTTTGTGTCTTTTGTGGTCATTTTAGGTCTGTTTGTGTCTTTTTTGTGTCTTATTTTCCTAGATTTAATAATCTTAATTTAATAAATCTTGTCAAGGTAAATTATCTGTCCATGCAGAAGATAATTCCCTCAGATTTACTGTTTTATCCTGTTTTTTGTAGTGTGTGTGGCTCTCTGTGTGTTTACGTGGCTGCCGTGTGCAGGATTGTTGATCATAAAGTCAGTTTCCATCTGATTTCATCCAGATGCAACAAAATCCACAACAGCCACATTAGAGAGCAATGTAAATATTCTCCTCTCCAGCTGAATGTGACCTCCTCTTTTATATCTATAATATAATCTGCTCTGCTTATGGCTGCTGACAGCTGGTGAAGTAGTAAAAATGTAGAAGAATTTCAGGTTGGCTGAAACTTAATTAGGCTGATTTGCTCCGTAGGGTTTCTCCTCTCTGCATTAATGTCCCCGCAATTTAGTTTCCGACCCCAGTGGAGAAAATTAAAATTATACTACTTACTCAGAACAGCGCAGTAACTTTTTAAAGGGCACTAAAAATAAATTGTTTTCCAGTCATTTTGGGTATAAACAGTTCTGTTTTAACATTGTTCTGCTGCCTGCCACATATTAATACAAGTGGTTAGAAAACAAAGTCATTTAGGCTAATAACATTCTTTATCATTAAATGGGCTCAAATATCAGTTAAACATGAACTTTTATCACACGCAACATAAGGATGAATGATCCAGGATTTAGACAGGACCGAATATGGGAAAAACCCTTCATAAATGAGGCATTCTGGGGTAAAAGTGTTTTCTTGGTTGTTCCTTCAGTATTTTTTTGTGCTGAATCCATTCCTGCCAGATGTCAAGCTGTAAAAGTTACAGTTTAGTCATAATTATTGATTAGTTAGCATAATGATTGATTCATTGACCACAATGCTGCTCCAAAGAATGAATGGAGGTAAATTGACTTCTAATTTAAGGCTCACAATAACCTCTCACAGAGAAATAGTATGGGTTTATTATACTTATCCTGAACTAACAGAGTCTATTAAATATTACAGTTGTTGGTTTTTGGGTCCTGATGTCCCTTGATCCTACAGGGATCACATCAACTAGAGAGTTAAGGCCAAAATTGTAGGAAAATGTGTGTAATTTATGGTTTTAAGAGGTCATGTGACCTCAGAAAGATACATTACATCAAAATGACATTTAAACATTTATGCAGCATTTATAAAGTATTTTCTTGTCAATTATATGGCAGAACAGCATTTCTTTTGATGGAAAAACTTTTTATTTATACAGTAAATATGGAATAAAATGTCAATCTTAAACATGAAATCAACAGTGCTAATATCCTTTTACCGAAATATTAGAAAAAGTTCTGGCAACCACAGCTGCTGTTTTTTTACCCTAAAAACAACATTGTTTTTAGTTTTTTTTTTTTTTACAGTGTACCATATTTTAATTTCTAACTGCCCTATAATTATTTGCATCATATCAAAGCTTGTTGCCAACACTAATAATCCTGATCTGAGCAGCGTTTCACTTCATTCAGGAACTCAGATGCTTTTAGAGGCCTGAACAATGGGAAGCGCTCCTTTAAACCAGAGCAGCCGAAGCACCTCGAGTCCGTTTTAAATATCAGCTGTAATTGTTCCAATGCGTCCGATCCCGACACCAGCAGCGTGTCCCATCCTGAGACCATTACACCACCCACCCAGCCAGCCAGCCACTCTGGAACAAACAAATAGGACACGTTTATACAAAACATATGGATCTCAGCATCTCATACGCTCTCAGTGTCCTTCAGTTCTTCTGGTTTGTTGTCATTAAAAAGCACATCAGACAAACATTAGGGACACTGGCTCGTCTTCATCACACAAACAACACAAGACAACACATCAGATTAGCATGGAGGAGCAGCAAAACGGGCCAAAAGTGCAAAAATATACACCACGACGCTATAAAAAACACTTTTGGCAGACAAAAGGACTTCAAAAACACATCAGGAGGACAAAAAACAAGGAATGTGCATCTGCATATGTTGTTTTTTTGTTTTTTTCTGAGGTAGATGGAGCCTTGAAGTACAGTTGGAAATATGGTCATTACAGTTTGAGCACACATGAAAGACGGAGCAGCATCTTTATACCAACTGGGTCCAAGTCTGAATTGTTAAAGAGTCTTTTAATGGAGCAGAGAAACACATGACAGAGCTCTGAAAAACAGGTTTAAAAACCAGATCAAACAGTAAATCTGAGGGAAATGATCTTGCTGCATGGACAGATAATTTACCTTGACAAGATTTATTAAATTAAGATTATTAAGTCTAGAAATAAGCATGTTGAACACTTAAAATAAGGAATTAACTCTTAAAACAAGATCAATTATCTAACAAAAAGCCAAAAAAAGACACAAAAAAGACAAAAAAAAAGACACAAAAAAGACCTAAAAACACACAAAAAGACCAAAAAGACAAAAACCAAAAAGACACAAAAAAGACAAAAAAAAGACAAAAAAGACCAAAAAAGACCAAAAAATACACAAAAAAGACACAAAAAGACAAAAAAAAAACACACACAAAAAAAAAAAAAAGACACAAAAAAGACCAAAAAAAGACACAAAAAAGACCTAAAAACACACAAAAAAGGCACAAAAAGATCAAAAAGACAAAAACCAAAAAGACACAAAAAAGACAAAAAAAGACAAAAAAGGCCAAAAAATATACAATAAAGACACAAAAAGACAAAAAAAGACAGAAATAGACACAAAAAAAGACAAAAAAGAAACAAAAAGACCAAAAAAAAACCACACAAAAAAACAAAAAGACACAAAAAGCCAAAAAAAGACACAAAAAAGACCTAAAAACACACAAAAAAGGCACAAAAAGACAAAAACCAAAAAGACACAAAAAAGACACAAAAAGACAAAAAAAAGACACAAAACAAAATCACCATAAAAAAGACACAAAAAGTTTTTCTTTATCTTGGTAAGAACCAAATAATCATCAGGTCACTCTGCTCGGGCCAGTTCATCACTGCTGGCAGCTTTACTTTATCTGGTTTTAAGAGTTAATTTATTATTTTAAGTGTTCAACATGCTTATTTCTAGATTTAATAATCTTAATTTAATAAATTTTGTCAAGGTAAATTATCTGTCCATGCAGCAAGATCATTTCCCTCAGATTTACTGTTTGATCTGGTTTTAGACACCTTTTCTGCAGTGTGTGTGTGTGTGTGTGTGTGTGTGTGTGTTAGTGCAGGTTGTGTAGGATGGACTGCAGGTTGAGGCAGAGGAAGGTGTGTGTGTGCTTGTTTCTCTGGTTTAGTTCTTGTATCTGCAGGTGGAGGGAGGAGAGTTCAAACAGTCGACGGTTCCTCCTGATGAAGAAATAAAATACACAACAACCGTCAGTTCAGAGATGTTCTACGGAACAAAGTGAGTCAGTCACTGAACCAGAACTAAACCAGTACTGAACCAGTGGATCCAGCTGTGATGAAGATGTGTGTGAAAGCTCCTTTCAACAGAGCAACTCAAAGAGTTTTACACAAAACACTTAAAGCTTTTAAAAGACTCAAATATAAAATGACATTCAAATATTACAATTTGAGACTAAAACAAACAGATAAAATATTTAGGAAAAAATATAGAAGTACATTCAAATATAACATTTTCAAATTGAAAGTGAGCTGATAAAATATATATTTTTTAAACATAAAATTCTCTACTCTACTGTGTCTTTTTTTGGTCATTTTGTTTCTTTTTTTAAGTAATTTAGTTTTTTTCTGTCGTTTTGTGTCTTTTTTGGGTATTTTTGTGTCTTTTTAAATCATTTTGTGTCTTTTTTAAGTAATTTAGTGATTCAAATATTAAAACTGAGACTAAAAACAAGCAGATGCAATATTTAGGAAAAAATATAGAAGTACATTCAAATATAAAATGTTCAAATTGAAAGTGAGCTGTTAAAATATATATATTTTTAAACATAAAATTCTCTCCTCATATCACTAAACGAGGTGTTGAGTCGAGGAAATACACACGACTAAACTCCTCCAGATGTGGAGGTGCTAAAAGAAAAGTCAGGGGTCACCACAGCAATAAGGATTTATTATCTGGGAAACATAAATGTCATAAAAGATTATATTCATCTTCATTCTATCGCATAGATTTCTGTATAAGGCCAGAAATGACAGAAAACACCATATTATGCAATGTCCAAAAATGACCCCCTTAAAAAAAATATTTATTTATTTATCTATAACGTCTAAAAATACTTCAAATGGGTCAATTATAGTCTGTTGATCCATATGAGAGCATAATATCAGGTCCGCTGGGTCAGTGATCTCTTTTAAATCTTAAAACAGACTTTTATCGGAGAGACTTTCCCGATTTTACCTGTTACCTGTCCTTACATCACATGCATGGCTCCTTTTTCTCAAGACAAACTTGGCTATCAGTCAGATTTTACATTTTATTTTGAAGTATAAAGCTGCCAGGAACCAAAAATACAAACAAAAGACACAGGTTTCTATGGAAATGTACCTTTTTTTTTTTTTTTTTTTAAACTAACTGAATTTGAAAACAAAAAATCACAATGAAATTAAAACTAAAACTCATGAAAAATTCAAAACTATTATAACCTTGGTTGGAACCAGCGTAATAGTTGAAATGTTGCTGCTGTTTATGAGGAAAAGATAACAAGTAGTTTGAATTTTGAGTCATTTTTTTTTGGTCATCATTTTTTTGGTAATTTTGCGAATTTTTTTTTGTAATCTTGTGTATTTTTTTGGTCATTTTGTGTCTTTTTTGGGTAATTTTGTTTCTCTTTTTAAGTGTTTTAGTTTTTTTCTGTCGATTTGTGTCCTTTTTGGGTCATTTTTGTGTCTTATGGTAATTCTGAGTATTTTTTGGGTAATTTTGTGTCTATTTTTGGTCACTTTGTGTCTTTTTTCAGTAATTTTGTATCTTTTTTTGTCATTTTGTGTCTTTTTTAAGTAATTTAGTGTTTTTTTCAGTAATTTTGTGTCTTTTTTGGTAATTATGTGTATTCTTTTGGTAATTTTGTGTCTTTTTTTAAGTAATTCAGTGTTTTTCTTTCATTTTGTGTCTTTTTTTGTTTCTGTGTCTTTTTTTTGTCATTTTGTGTCTTTTTTTAAGTAATTCTGTGTCTTTTTTTGGTCATTTTGATACTGCCTCCAGCGGCCCCCAGGTAATTTGAAATTCGTAACAGAGTTGATATTTGGATCCAGGTTTTAGCATTTGTCAGATAAAGATCAGTGTGTGCAGACACATAAATGGATTATAAGTGTGTCTATTAGCCTGAGCATGCAGCTATTTACTCCTTGCTCTGTGTGTGATGTCATCATCAGTGTGTGATGTTATTATACCTGATGCCTGAGAGCTTCTGCAGCAGGATGGAGATCTGCTCCAGCGTTCGGAGCTCCACATCGGGCTTTTTGAGAATCTGGGAGGCCGTTTGGAAGAATTGCTCACAGCTACAAGCCTCCAGGAAGAGATTTAAGTAGCCTACAAGGACACAAACACAAGCCCAGCGCAGAAATCAGGATATTATGAAAACAATCCCTTCTAATGAAGAACACATTTTTTATTCCATTTTGAAACTTCTGAGGAGATGGAAATTATCAAGTTCAGATTTGCATAGAAATGAAAACTACATGGGAGCATAAACAAAGCATGAAAAGACATTAGGGATCAAACCGAGTGGGACGGGGACACAGATGCTCGTCAGCGCTGATACCATTTGGAAGAAAGTCCAGATTGTCGGATTGAACCCGACCTCCCTTCATCAAACATCACAACATCACTCCTCATACACTCGCACAGGGAGATGAGAGAGAAAGGACCACAGCATCAACACACACACATGGAGCTGCACCTTTTTCACATTAATAAAAGCAAATGTGAACCTCATGAAGTCCTAAAATTAATCGATTTCCTAGTAAACAAACATTTGTTTCTGCTAAAGTCGCATTCCTGCTGCTCTCAAAACTAACTCTCCTCCGTCAGAGGACAAAGAAGAGAAGAGAGAGAGAGAATAAAATATGAGACACAGAGACGACTTACTGGGACAAAAGGTTTTACTGGTATCCAGTCACAGCAGACTGGACAGAAGGACAGGGTCAGGGTCAGATAAGAAAAGATACAAGACGGGAATAATACGAGATGATATGAGAAGGACGAGGATTACTTTATTAATCCCACAATGGGGAAATTCAAGGTGCCTTGCTCAAGGGCACTTCAGTCCTAGACCTGTCAGTACCGGGATTCGAACCGGCAACTCTCCAGTTGCAAGCCTGATTCCTAACCTCTAGGCCACGGACTGAGATGGACGAAGCAGGAAAACATAGTTTGATCAGTTTAACCTATGACCTTTAACCTCAAGATATATGTGTGTGTGTGTGTGTGTGTGTGTGTGTGTGTTTGTGCGTGTGTATCTGTAACTGTAATCACATCAAAGCATCAAAGGCGTTGGGGTCGACCAATCAGAGCAGAGCAATCAACGGAATTAACAGCTGTGGAATCTTCTGGCAGAGTGAAAGCAGCCAGAGGTGGGCAGAGTGAAATTTCTGGCCTCGAACAGAAAGCATTTTTGGCAAAACCATAATACCTATCATTGATCCGACTTCACTTTGAGCGTCCTGAGTTCTTCCTGAACCTCTACATATGTTTTTTTTTTAAGAAAAATTAAAAAATAGCTTTGTTAGAGCGATCTAAAAAAACTGTTACATCTCCCTTTTTCAGAAATCTCCCTGCGTTTTTAATATGGGAGCCAATGAGGCTGTTGGTGGTGTTGGTGGATCATCTGTGCGTCCTACGCCCAAACTATAACTCTGACAGCTTTACCAGAGGATTGTGAGGGAGAAGACTAATTTTCCTACGTTTCTATGTATAAATTATTTCTGTAGAGTGGAATTTGCGGCCTGGAGCGCAGTTTTCAAATTTATTTTTTGACAGTTTTTTCTCTCCCTCTACACTCTGGCGATGATGTCACACACTGTGACACGAACATTCCGTGCAATACACACCCATTATAATCTCAGAATTTCTCCAAAAATGATCATGGTCATTGAACAGGGATTGATAAAAAACTATATGACCTATCGAAACGTGGATTAATACACCGATACACAAGACTTGTGTCTACTGTTTAAAGTTTAAATGGAGTCTCTAGGTGAAATTATGCCGGAGAAGTAGACGTTTAAAAATCTACAATTATTGTTCTTTTTTGCTCTTTTTTTTCGGCCGTCCCATTCATTTAAATGCAAAATTCTGGGCAGTTTTTCATATTCCATAGAGAAAAGTAATAGCACACCGATCCCGATCAAACCGCACGTTCTGATATATAATTTGTAGCAGGACGAATGAAACGTCCCGGGAAAAAAAATCTTGAAGTGAACTTATGAGGTGGTTATTATAACGGCATTTGCAACTTCTTTGCCCCAGTATTATATCTGTTTGTGAGGCTCTGATGGTGTTTCTTATTAAGAGCAGGAGCCTAACAAATGTTAGCAGCACCTCTTTATACACTGGCCAGTCCTCTGATGGCTCTGGATCCTTTTATTGTGTGCTACATTCTACACATATGCAGCTATACGGAGACTGATGGAAGCAGACACATTCACTAAAATACAGATGCATTCCTCATGAATCTGATGGTTGACAACATAAGAGCTCACAGAGTCAAAAAACAGGCAAAAAGCCCTCGTCGTCAGTCATTAAAGCAGGTCAGGAAAGGCTTTTTTTAACTGCAACACTATGAAAACATAAGAGAAACACTTTTATACACCATGTCGAGCATGGAGAGAACACAAACGCACATATGTGACCGTGGAGGTTAACCCTTTGATGCACAACATATTTTAACCCTTTCTAATGCACAACATGGGTCAAAAATGACCCAAAACTTTACCGTGTTGTGTGTGGAAGGTCCCTTTAATTACTTTTTTTGGTAATTTTGTGTCCTTTTTTAAATTAAATTAAATGTCTTTTTTAGTAATTTTGTATTTTTTTGGTCATTTTGTGTCTTTTTTAATAATTTTGTTTCTTTTTTTAATAATTATTTTTCTTTTTTAAAAATATTTTTTTTTCCTTTTTTGTAATTTTGTCTTTTTTTCTAGTAATTTTGTGCCTTTTTAAATAATTTTGTGTCTTTTTTGGTAAGTATGAAGAAAAATCGTTTTTGTATTATTACATCAAGTTTACACATATGGGTCAAAAATGACTCATTCGTCCAAATTTGATTTAAAATTAAATGACCTAACACTAAATAATAGTAATTTGTTTGAAATAGTTACTTTAGCAGTAAGAGGGGCCAAACACTCATATATTTAATATATTTAACATGTTTATGTATCATTTTGTCACACATACAGTGGATCAGGAAGGTTTTCACAGCGCTTCACTTTTTCCACATGTTGTTATGTTACAGCCTTATTACAAAATTCATTAAATTAATTTTTCCTTGAAATTATACACACACTGACTTTTTTTTACCCATGTTGTGCATTAGAAGGGTAGTGATACAAAAAGGGTTTTTATTCAAAAAATAAGAAATAAAAACAAAAAATGAGGACTTATGATGATTATAAACAAGTTGATTGAGGAAAACCTGGAATACTGAATAATGAAATTAATTTATTGAAAATATATAGAATATAAAAACCCAGTCAGGTCACTTTAGGCCATGTTGTGCATCAAAGGGTTTAACATACAGCAGGAAGCAGTTTGGTTGCAGCCACAGTTTACCAGTAAAATAATGTATGTTTGCAGAGGAGGACAACTGCAGCCACGATTAAACAAGATGTGTTGTGTAACTTTATACAAGCAGCCCAGTTGTCCCAGGATGACGACAGACGTGTGTGTGTGTGTGTGTTAGGGCTGGGCAATATGGACCAAAAGTCATGAATTCCAGCATTTACGTACATTTATTTACTGTTTAAACTGTCTTTTTTGATTTGGTCCAAAAGTCATATCCTGATATATTTAGGCTGAATATCGATTTACGACATATTTTCTGATATTTTTATCTCAAAGTGAGAGCAAATGTTCAGTCAAAAATGTCACAAAAAATACCGTATGATATAAAATAGGCCAATTTTTATTATATGAGAAAAGAATAACGAATAACGAACATTACAAAAGAACTAAATATGACAAACCCTAGTAAGGGCAGCATTTATATAGAAAGAAATAATTTTTTTTAAAACTACATCCATATATGCGATATATGGTCTAATTCCATATCACATTTAAAAATATATCGATATATTTTTTATATAGATATATTGCCCAGCCCTAGACAAAGCCAGTAAACAAATGTATGTTTGCAGAGGAGGACAACTGCAGCCACTTTTGTGAACAACATGTGTTGTGTAACTTTATACAAGCAGCCCAGTTGTCCCAGTATGACGACAGACATCCTGCATATGTGTGTGTGTGTGTTCTTGTACTTCCTACATAGTGAGGACCAGGACACGTTTTTAACCAACAGAGTGAGGACATTTTTGTAAATGTCCGGTCCTCACTTCTTTAAAGGCCTTTTTGAGATTTCAGACTTTGTTTTAAGGGTTAAAGGTTACAGTTAGATATATGTTAGAGTTAGGGTTGGACATTTAGTTGTGATGGTGAAGTACGGCTGGGCGATATATCGATATATTTTCAAATGTGATATGGAATTAGACCATATAACACATATTGATAGTCAATTTATTTTCTTTCTTTCTATATAAATGCTGCCCTTACTAGGGTTTGTCATATTCTTTTGTAATGTTCATTATTCTTTTCTCATATAAATATATTAGGGATGCACGATATCATCGGCATGTTATCGGTATCGGCCGATATTGGCTTGAAAATTAACTATCGGACATCGGCCAACACGATATAATAAACGCAGATATAAAATATATGTTTACTTATTATGTCAATTGGGAAATTGGCCAAATTGTGCATCCCTAAAATATATTTATTTCAGAAATAGACTGGCCTATTTTATTTCATAGGCTATTTTTATTTAAGATATTTTTTATTTAAATGTGCACTTTATGGAGCTTTTTTGCACGTGTGTGTGTGTGTGTGTGTTTGTGTGAGAGTGTGTGTGTGTGTGTGTGTGTGTGTGTGTGTTGTCCACCTTGACTTTAGGGTTTTCTTTTGTTTTATTGGTAACCTTCAGGTGAAAACCTTTCTCCCCTCCTGCTCATTACTGCTTGTAAAACACAATAATTAGCAAGTTTTGCTAGACTTGAAGTCCCCTTAAAACACACAACTGTAAGTACACACACACACACACACACACACACATTCTTGTACTTCTATCTTTGTGAGGACCCTCATTGTAACAGTGAATTCCCTTGCAAGGTTATAATAGTTTTGGATTTTTCATTAGTTTTAGTTTTAATTTTGTTGTGATTTTTTGTTTTCAAATCCAGTTAGTTTTAATGAGTTTTTAGAGTGAGTTTACAAGTTTTAGTTTAGTATTTATTTTTTTGAAATGCTTTAGTTTTAGTCTAGTTTTTATTAGTTGTAGTGTTTTGTAATGGGGTATTTGTTGGGTGGGAGATTAAAAGAGGTCACAGTAAAGTTTGCCTTTATTTCCTTTGTCTGATCCATCTTCATTATGTATGAAAAAATTGACAAAGACGAAAACGAAGGACATTTTCACTATAATTTTAGTTAGTTTTGTAACCACACAATACAGTTTCAGTTAATTATCATTATCATGTAACCTTTAACCCTTAAAACAAAGTCTGAAATCTAAAAAAAGCCTTTAACCCTTTATCGGGCGAAGAACTATATTTGGGTAGTATTTTCAGAAAAAAGTTGCAAATTTACTACATTAAAGTGGCAAATGTACAACAAAAAAAGTCGCAGATTTAAGAGATTTAAAGTGGCAAATCTGCGTGAAAAAAAACGCAGATTTACGAGAAAAAAGTGTGAAAAAAGCAACTTTTTTCTCCCAGATTCACCACTTTAAATCTCATAAATCTGCAATTTTTTTCTCGTAGATTTGCCACTTTAATCTAGTAAACTTTTTTCTCAAAATATTATTTTCGTATGTTGTTTTTTACACATTCTGGCAGTATGTAATATCCTCCAATATTCTCTAGGGTTGAAATTTGGAATTTGCAAGTATTTCAATGAGTGTCCTGTTAAAGTAAAGAAGTGAGGACAGGCCAAAATGTCCTCACTTTGCAAAAATGTCCTCACTCTGTTGGTTAAAAAACGTGTTCCGGTCCTCACTATGTAGGAAACACACACACACACACACACACACACACACACACACGGTCATGCTGCATATTTCTGCAGCATACAGCAAAACTAAATGATTCGGCTCATAACCGTCCATGGAAACATCCTGCAGCTGCTCTCCATCGTCCACCTGAGTCAAGCCTTCTGTCTGTTTTAGTGAAGAGGAGGAGGAGGAGGAGGAGGAGGAGGAGGAGGAGGAGGAGGAGGAGGAGGAGGAGGAGGAGGAGGAGGAGGAGGAGGAGGAGGAGGAGGAGGTCCGAGTTTTTATGAGGACTTGTAAATCTTTCCTCCTGACCAGAGCTTCTGATTGATGTGTGAGCTCAGACATACTGTTACTTTTCACATGTGTTTTTTCTGTGGGATGATGTGAAGTGATACTGGAGGAGAAGCTGGTATAAATCACAGTAAATAGTGATAGTGAAGCTGGTATAAATCACAGTAAGTAGTGATATTAGAGCCAGTCTATAAATCTGAGCTGGAGTTAGTGATCACAGAAGCTTTCGAGGCCACGTCAACCACAGATGATTGCCCCGGCAACGTTAAGTTTAAAAGTAAGTCTTGAGAAAAAATGTTATGTGATACGGGAGCATATAATGAAGATATATGAATATGAAAACTTTATTATCCTGAGTGGAAATTCCTCTTTGGTTTCACCATAGACATATAAATAGTAAAACAAGAAAGAAAAAAAAATCAGTGTTACTGTGCTGGATTGCACATTTTGGCTGTGTTACAGCTTGGGGTATGAATTTTTGCAGGAACTTTTCTTTTTAGTAAAATTTTTGAAATCCATTGTCATTAGCCATTACATGTCTTTTATACTCCATTGGTGCATTTACTACCCTCTGGTGAAAACCCCAGCTCCCAAATATTTATTTTATGGGAAAAAATTCAGTTTTTTTTGTAGAAATTATGGAAAACTTCAAGTATATAAACTGGCATATAAAGGGTTAAAATTCGGAAAATTATTTAATGATTGGTAGTTTCCAACAAGTCTGAAGTTGTTTAAGATATTTAAGAAAAAAAATCTGAAAAAAATATTGATGTTTGTTGATTTTATAGCAGTTTTAGTGTGCGTGGCCTTTTTTGGCCACGAGTGCCACCAGAGGGAATATCTATTACTACATAAAAAATACTAATGCAATCAAATTAATTTTGTTGCTAATCTTTGACATATCCAAGACTCTTACCACCACCAAAACTCTCAGCTCCATACTATTTATTATATGGAAAATAGTTAATTTTTTGTGGGGTTTTTTGGACGAAATTATGGAAAACTTCAAATATATAAACTGGAATATAAAGGGTTAAAATTCAGAAAATGATTTAATGTTTGGTAGTTTTCAACAAGTCTGAAGTTGTTTAAGAGATTTAAGAAAAAAAAATTGAAAAAAATATTGATGTTTGTTGATTTAATAGCAGTTTTAGTGTGCATGTGCTTGGCTGGTATTCTGGTTAAAAAATTTCACGATCGCAGGGTGTATTTATTTTTAAATGATGTTTTAATGATAAATAATATAGCCTAAACATGCTTTGTTTGAGCTGAGAGCAGACTGAGATCTGATCCTCCGCTCACGTTTAAACTGATAAATGCCGAGCCTTGTAGAAATGATCGTACGCCCACTTTACGCTCACTTTCTGTCGTACGCTCGTTCGATAAAACTCCATTTCTCCATTTTTCCAACTCAACAGTAGCTTCAAGACTTTCTCACTGACTAATTATGGACTCCACTTCTTAATCTTGCTCATAACAATGTAACCTTAACCCTGAAATCTTCGGCTATTATGTCCTTTAAAAAATCTGTTAAAAAATCTTCACCATGTCATGTTGGTATCAGTTTTTTCAGCACAACCTCACCTTTATGTCCTGATAATTAACTTTTAACTTTGACTTACTTGATCAAATGTTAAACTCAAAAGAAACAAAGGAAAACATAAAATCTGATATTGAAAATTATATTTCAGGATTTTAAATGTTGCAAATATGAATACAGGTTGCAAATATAACATATAACAGGTCAAATGAGGATAATCTCTAGTTCTATATTTTATACTAAATATATTTGGCATTATCTCTGGTTTTACTTGGCCGAACATAATTAAAAAAAAATCTGGCATGGAGTTTCTAGCCAGAACTTTAGAGAGAAGATGATGGTAAAACTCAATGTTGCTTCATTTTTATGTTTTCACATCATGAAGAAGTAATGTGCCGGTGGTTTAATGGACTCTAGAGGGTTAATACTATGCCATCTGAGCTTTTGTTATAATTTCTTGGCTTTAATTTATATATAAATGTTCTGACAGCCACTATTATTCATGCTGACTGTGTTGTGTTGGACTCCCTCAGTGCAGTAATGTGCAACAATATTCCTTCTACATTTCTGTAACACATCTATAATTTGTTTCCATAATTCACCATCAGCCAGCTTTCTAAAAGTAATCACGGCAATTATTATTATTTCAACAATAACTGGAACAGGATGAAAATCTTCAACACAATAAGTGAGTGAGGAAACAGCAGAGAGGTGGTGGTGACAGAAATATACCAGGGAGGTTTCTGTGTTGTTTCCTCTGACAGCCACAGCCGTTTTTCTTGGTGCTAATTATACTGATTGATTGGCTCTATTGTGTATTGTCTCCAAACTCAAATTACCTGGGGGCTGCTGGAGGGAGTATCAAAATGACCAAAAAAAAGACACAAAATTACTAAAAAAAGACATAAAATGACCAAAAAAAGACACAAAATGACCAAAAAAGACACAAAATGACCATAAAATACACAAAATTACCAAAAAATACACAAAATTAATTAAAAAAGACACAAAATGACCCAAAAAACATACAAAATGACACAAAAAGACACAAAATTACAGAAAAAGACATAAAATTACAAAAAAGACACAAAATGACACAAAACAAGACATAAAATTACTAAAAAAAGACACAAAATTACAAAATGACCAAATAAAACCCACAAAATTACAAAAAAAGACACAAAATGACTGAAAAAGACACAAGATGACCAAAAAATACACATAATTACCAAAAAATACACAAAATTATGTCAAAAAGACACAAAATGACTGTATTGTGTTCTACTTACGGGACGGTCCAGTGAGCTGCAGCAGGACGTCTACAGGAGTGTGTCGACCTCCTCGACCGGCCCGAAGCATCCACAGCAGCACACACACTCCTCCATAGTGGATGAAGAGGCCTCTGGAGTCCTCAGACCTCAGATCAGAGCGGAGAGAGTCCAGAACCTGGGCCACAACATCAGCTGGAGATAGGAACACAGAGAGAGAATTAAATACAGAGATAATTTATTACCAACTGTTTCCACCTGCAGAGTCTCAGAAGTGGTTTGAACACTTTGCCAGGTGATTAAATGTGTGTTTGTCTGTGGACAGAAATGTTTCAGCACGATATCGTTAAAACCATGAAAGATGCAGTTACGAAACTCTACAGGTGTTTAGTTGAGGTTAAATTAAAAGATGGGTGTGATCTGGAGGAAGGGGGGGTGGAAGTCAACGTGTGTGTTTACATAAGAGATGTGTCTTTTCAACAACGCCTGACATTAAGACTGTTTCAACTACAGTCCAATATCCAGAATGAGGCGGTCTCACTCGCCCAAACGCCTCTAATCTGAATATGAGCCGTACTGAGTGGACTTTTGTCAGGACTTTTTTCATCCCTGTAGAAGAGCAGGGCCTTTTTTCTCCCCTGAAAAAAGCCTGGTCACTGATTGGATAGAACGCTAAGCAGGATGTGATGTAGTACCATTTATAAAAGACGGTGAAGCAGTATTGCCAACTTAGCGACTTTGTTGCTATATGTAGCGACTTTTCAGACCCCCTTAGCGACTATTTTCCAGAGACTTTTTCTTGTGTTATTGGAGACTCGTTCTTACTCTTCTTAACGAGCCGTGGGGGCCGGAGGCTCTTCTTAACGAGCTGCGGGGGCTGGAGGCTCTTCTTTACAAGCCGCGGGGGCCAGAGGCTCTTCTTAATGAGCCGCGGGGGCCAGAGGCTCTTCTTAACGAGCCGAAGGGGCCGGAGGCTCTTCTTAACAAGCCGCGGGGGCCAGAGGCTCTTCTTAACGAGCCGCGGGGGCCGGAGGCTCTTCTTAACGAGCCGCGGGGGCCGGAGGCTCTTCTTAATGAGGCGTGGGGGCCGGAGGCTCTTCTTAACGAGCCGCGGGGGCCGGAGGCTCTTCTTAACGAGCCGCGGGGGCCGGAGGCTCTTCTTAACGAGCCGCGGGGGCCGGAGGCTCTTCTTAACGAGCCGCGGGGGCCGGAGGCTCTTCCTAATGAGCCGCGGGGGCCAGAGGCTCTTATTAACGAGCCGCGGGGGCCGGAGGCTCGTTAAGAAGAGTAAGAACGAGTCGAAGCGACACATAATTTGAATTTGTATCGTTTAATTTGAATCGTTGCATTGAAAAAACTCTCGAATCTGAATTGTAATTTGAAATTGAATTTATTAGTTTGGAACTGAACATTCAGTTCTCACAATTCAAATTCAGCTCACCAAATTAAATTTCAAACTAATAAATTAAGTTTCAAATTACAATTCAGATTCAGTTTTTCCATGCAGTGATTCAAATTGAACAATACAAATTCAAATTATGTGTCGCTTCGACTCGTTCTTCTTAACTCCCCCGTGGCTTGTTAAGAAGAGCCTCTGGCCCCGCGGCTTGTTAAGAAGAGCCTCTGGCCCCGCGGCTTGTTAAGAAGAGCCTCCGGCCCCCGCGGCTCGTTAAGAAGAGCCTCCGGCCCCCGCGGCTCGTTAAGAAGAGCCTCCGGCCCCCGCGGCTCGTTAAGAGTAAGAACGAGAAACAAAATTACAAAAAAGACACAAAATGACCAAAAAAGACACCAAATTGCCAAAAAAAGTAATTAAAGGGACCTTCCACACACAACATGGTAAAGTGCCATTCATATAAAACTCACATTAAATTTTCATATCAAGGTGGGGGCCACAAAATATTGTCACGAGGAAATTTTAGGTGGAGGCTTTAAATAAATTAGCCCATCTGGGTTCAAATGATGTGATTCAAATTCAGTTTTTTAATGCAATTATTCAAGTTAAACAATTCAAATTCAAATATAAATCATTCAAATCCAGTTTCTGGAGGCTCATATTTCAGCCTGTACTACCTGTTTAACAGAAGGACCCTTATCTTCCATCTACCTTTTCCCCATCTCATCCCCACTATCCAGACTCTTTTCTTTCTTTCTCAGACCTCTTCTGTTACTGTATATCTCTTAAGGCATGCCATTCTTCTGCAGTCACCTTTTTAAGTCCAGAACACATTTTGCCTGACAAATTCAAACACATTATGAGAGAAATAGTTCTGAGAATTTCCAAAGTTCTAAGAAAATGCTTTTCAAATGTCCAGGAGTGGTGGATTTATAAAAGCTGACATGGGATAAAAGCTTTTCTCTTTAATTCTGGACCCAGTTTGGCTCGCTCTGCCTCAGAATGGTACCTATTATGTGTTAGATCCCAGCAGGGGGAGAAACATCTCTCCATTATATTCAATCTGCTTCCACGTCAATCCAGAGAGAAAAAGCAAACCTGGTGAGCAGATTGACAGAAATAAATCCGTATAGAGACGTAGTGAGGACCTGAGGCCAGTCAGTTCAGAGGAGAGAGCTTCAGAAAATATGTCAGGAAGTGAACGCTGCACCCAGTGAGAGAAACTAGATTTATAGAGTGAAGACCAGGCAGCAGAGTCTGGATGCAGCTCCCAGCTCCCTGCCCTGCTCAGATATTTATATCAGAAGAAGACTGAACCCACTCTAGAGGCTCCGAGAGGCTCTTTGGGAAGAAAAAGTTAACATAGACATAAGAAAAGACTCAGAGATTGTGTCAGACAGATAAAAGTTAGCAGATATTTAGTTACAATTTAGAGCAGGGGTCTCAAACTCAAATTACCTGCAGGGGGGCGCTGGAGGCAGCATCAAAATGACCAAAAAAAGACACAAAAAGACACAAAATGACTAAAAAAAGACACAAAATGACTGAAAAAACACAGAAGTACTTTGAAAAGACACAAAATGACTAAAAAAAGACACATGACCAAAAAATACACATGATTACCAAAAAAGACACTAAAAAAAGACACAAAATGACAGAAAAAAGACATAAAATTACTAAAAAAAAGATACAAACTTACCAAAAAAAGACAAAAAATTTGGAAAGACACAAAATGACAAAAAAAGACACAAAATGACCAAAAAAATACACAAAATGACAAAAAAGGACACAAAATGACCAAAAAAAAGACATCAAATGACCAAAAAAAGACACAAAATGACAGAAAAAAAGACATAAAATTACTAAACAAAAGATACAAACTTACCAAAAAAAGACAAAAAATTTGGAAAGACACAAAATGACAAAAAAAGACACAAAATGACCAAAAAAATACACAAAATGACAAAAAAGGACACAAAATGACCAAAAAAAAGACACAAAATGACCAAAAAAAGACACAAAATGACAGAAAAAAGGACATAAAATTACTAAAAAAAGATACAAAATTATTTTGAGAAGACACAAAATAACCCAAAAAGACACAAAATGACAGAAAAAAAACTAAATTACTTAAAAAAGAAACAAAATGATCAAAAAAGACACAAAATTATTTTTAAAAAAGACACATCATTATTAAAAAAATACACACAATTACCAAAAAAAGTAATTAAAGGGACCTTCCACACACAACAACTCACATTAAACTTTCATATCAAGGTGGGGGCCACAAAATATCGTCACGAGGGCCACAATTGTCCCGCGGGCCGTGAGTTTGAGTCATTATAACTTGTTGATGTTATACATGTTTTTTCTATTATCAGTTTATTATGTTCTTATAACTATGACATTTTAGGTGGAGGCTTTAAATAAATAAGCCCATCTAGGTTTTCTGCCTCTGCCTGCACTTTACACTATGTGTTATCTTTGTCATTTTATGTTATAATAACTGTGCAAATAAACCTGAAGCTAAAATAAGCAGATCTGATTGTGTTCATCTCTGTAATAGATTGAGTACAGAAACAGGACAGCAGGATAAACATTCCAGCTCTAGTTGTGTTCAGTGACGTGTTGTATTGACAGTAAGTGTGAGAGTCTCTAACATGTTTAACACCTGCTGATTCTGTGGATTCACACCTGCTCAGGTGTTCTGTTAATGTGGTGAGAAGTGAGAAGAGCTTCACCCGTTTCCTCAGCCTGATTATGATTCTGACCTGAAGCTTAAATTAGTCTCTGATGACATCACTACTTTTCTTTTAGCAAAATCTACTTATTGATTACTCAAATTATTATTACTACACATTTATTTAACCCATTTAGGCCTAAAACGGCTGTAAAAACTGCCTGTAAAACCTCTGGGTGATTTTAAAATCAATCAAAATCAATCCTATTCCTACTAAATAATCGTTTTTTCAGCCTCTGTAGCAGATAGAAATGAAATTCAACAAGTATTTGAGAGCTTATAGCTGTTATATCTGAGCTCCCTCTGCTATGTCCCATGATGCATTGTGACACTCCCACATGTATTCTGATGCATTTCATTGGCCAAGAGACCGAAAATAGGTGGAAAAAACTACAAATACTACAAAACGACGTATCCTCTTTCTGCTTTAATGGTAGAATAACACAACAGCGCCCCAACAGGTTCTAATGGTAGAAATGCGATAATGCTTTCCCGCCTTAAATTGGTTAAGTGTATTTCAAAATAACAGAAGCTCTGCCTGGTTCATTATTTTAACCCTGCTATCCTGTTTTATGTCCATAATTTAATGTCTGTTTGTATTTTCTAAAGATAATACTGGAGATACAGTATGTGTGTGTGTGTGTGTTGAGTGTTGTTACCTTGTGTGACGGTGCGGAGGACGATGAGGCTGGACAGGACTCGTGTGTGAGGACAGGGACTGAGATAGAGGGACCAGCTCCTGCAGGACTCGGACCGGTCCAGATCTCCAGGCTGACCCCCCGTTAACTGGACTGGAGGCTTTGAGACTTCCTGTCCGATCCGCCGCAGAGTGGCAGGTAGAGCTACCTGCTGCACAAACACACACACACACACACATTTTTTAAATAATTTTGTGACTTTTTAAAATAATTTTGTGTATTTTTTTAAAATAATATTGTGTATTTTTTTAGTAATTTTGTGTCTTTTTTTGGTCATTTTGTGTCTTTCTTTAGTAATTTTGTGTCTTTTTTGGGTCATTTTGTGTCTTTTTAAAATAATTTTGTGTCTTTTTTGGTAATTTTATGTATTTTTTTGTAATTTTGTGTCTTTTTTGGTCATTTTGGGTCTTATTTAGTAATTTTGTGTCTTTTTTGGTAATTTTATGTATTTTTTGGTCATTTTCTTTTTTTGTTTGTAATTTTGTGTCTTTTTTGGTCATTTTGGGTCTTTATTAAGTAATTTTGTGTCTTTTTTGGTCATTTTGTGTCTTTTTAAAATAATTTTGTGTCTTTTTTTGGTAATTTGATGTATTTTTTGGTCATTTTGTGTCTTTCTTTTAGTAATTTTGTGTCTTTTTTGGTCATTTTGGGTCTTTATTTAGTAATTTTATGTCTTTTTTGGTAATTTTATGTATTTTTTGGTCATTTTGTGTCTTTTTTGGTCATTTTGTGTCTTTCTTCAGTAATTTTGTGTCTTTTTTTGGTCATTTTGTGTCTTTTTAAAATAATTTTGTGTCTATTTGGGTCATTTTGTGTCTTTTTAAATAATTTTTTGTCTTTTTGGTAATTCTGTGTATTTTTTTGGTAATTTTGTGGGGTTTTTTGTAAATTTGTGTCTTTTTCTGTCATTTTGTGTCTTTTTTTAGTAATTTTGTGTCTTTTTTGGTCATTGTGTCTTTTTATGGTCATTTTGTGTCTTTTTTAAGTAATTTAGGTTTTTTTCTGTAATTTTGTGTCTTTTTTTGGTAATTTTGTGTCTTTTTTAGTCATTTTGTGTCTTCTTTTGGTCATTTTGTTACCTCCAGCGGCCCCTAGGTAATTTGAGTTTGAGACCCCTGGTCTAATCCCACATCATATTTAAAAGCATACCAATATATCTTTTATATCGACATATCGCCCTGCCCTAACACACACACACACACACACACACACACACACACACACACACCCTGGTCATTGCTCATGAATGTGCCTGCAATCAGTTACTTTTGTTTGAAGAACTGGAATGATGTGTCTACAATAATCTTCATGAAACGCCAATGTAGAAAGTAGAATCTGAGGCAGACAGGCAGCCAGCAGGCTTCTCCTCCTCCTCCTCCTCGTCTCCAAACAACTAATGGAACCAATAAATCACAGCAGGAAGCTACAGCCACCATCCAACATTTAGATGTTTCCAGAGCAGAGAGAGGCTGAAAGTCTCCATCAGCTCCACAGGGAACCAGATCTAGACTCATCTTCTCTTTCTGCCTGGTGGCCCAGTAGAAGGTGGTTCTGGTCCTAACAGTGAGCTCATACTGCAGCAATAGAGGCGCATGTGATTCCAGTTGAACATGGGTGGAGGATTGTGGGACCAGGGTTATTAGAGTTAACGAAAACTAAGGAAAGAACCAAAACTAGAATTGGAAAAACATTTTCGTCAACTGAAATAAAAATAAAAAGGAGAGTTTTTTTTAAAAACAGATAGCGCAAACCGTTTAGTTATTATGGTAAAAGTGTCGCCGGCGCAACACTCTGACCAAATGACCAAAAAAGACACAAAATGACTGAAAAAACACTAAATTACTTAAAAAAAGACACAAATTGACCACAAAATGATCAAAAAGGCACAAAATGACCAAAAAAAGACACAAAATGAATGAAAAAACACTAAATTACTTAAAAAAGACACAAAATCACTAAAAAAGACACAAAATTATTAGGAACAGACACAAAATTACCAAAAAAGAACCGGAAGTAGTGGAAATGTTATGTCATGTAATTTTGTGTCTTTTTTGGTAATTTTGTGTCTTTTTTGTAATTTTGTGTCTTTTTTGGTAATTTTGTGTCTTTTTTGGTAATTTTGTATATTTTTTGGGTCATTGTGTTTTTTTCAGTAATTTTGTTTTTTTTCTGTTATTTTGTGTCTTTTTTTTTGGTCATTTTGTGTATTTTTTGGGTCATTTTTTGTCTTTGTCTTTTAATTTTGTGTCTTTTTTAGTCATTTTGTGTTTTTTCAGTCATTTTGTGTCTTTTTTTGGTCATTTTGTGTTGTTTTTATGTAATTTTGTGTCTTTATTTTAGTAATTTTGTGTATTTTTTGGGTCATTTTGTGTCTTTGTCTTGTAATTTTGTGTCTTTTTTAGTCATTTTGTGTTTTTTCAGTCATTTTGTGTCTTTTTTTGGTCATTTTGTGTTGTTTTTCTGTTATTTTGTGTCTTTTTTTTTGGTCATTTTGTGTATTTTTTGGGTCATTTTTTGTCTTTGTCTTGTAATTTTGTGTCTTTTTTAGTGATTTTGTGTTTTTTCAGTCATTTTGTGTCTTTTTTTGGTCATTTTGTGTTGTTTTTATGTAATTTTGTTTTGTTTTTTTAGTCATTTTGTGTACTTTTTGGGTCATTTTGTGTCTTTGTCTTGTAATTTTGTGTATTTTTTGGTCGTTATGTGTCTGTTTTTTTATAATTTTGTGTCTTTTTTGGTAATTCTTTGTCTTTTTTTGGCAATTTTGTGTCTTTTTTAAATCATTTTGTGTCTTTTTAATCATTTTGTGTCTTTTTTAGTAATTATGTGTTTTTCTTTGGTCATTTTGTGTCTTTTTTAAATTATTTTGTGTCTTTTTTTGGTAATTGTGTGTATTTTTGGTCATTTTGTGTCTTTTTTAAGTAATTTAGGTTTTTTTTCTGTCATTTGTGTCTTTTTTTTTAGTAATTTTGTGTTTTTTTTTGGTAATTTTGTATCTTTTTTAAGCCTACATATGGGACTGGACAATAGAGAGAAATGTGTCAACCTTCAGTCAGAAGCAGCTGATGTACAGAGTTTCTCCTGAGGGGTCCTGAGGGCCCTTATCAGAGCTCCAGGGACCGCCTGCTCTAACGTCTAGACTCTGTTGAACACAGAGAGGCTTCAGATAACAACACTGAACATCTGAACACAAGATGCAACTCGACAGGACCTCCAACATTAAAGCCTGCCTCGCTGTGAAGGGAGATGGAGCGATAAAGTGGATCTCCCCTGCTAGAAGTGGAAGTGTACCTCTGTGATGTGGAGCTGCAGAATGTCTGCAGGGAAAACTACGTGTCGTGTTTGGTTTCTGCTACAGAGATGTTGTGAAAGTGACCCAGCAGCTTTCTGTATGAAAACACACTGGTGTCTTGCAAGGCCACACACTGAAAACTAAAGAAAGGTGCAGACCAGAGAATTACCAGCCTTTTGTTTCAGATTAATCTCAGTCTGTGTTTTTGCTGTTTGAGAGATAATCTATTACCAAAGATGCTGCTGAGAGGTGTAGATACCCTAAAACACATTTCCTTCAGGATTAAATTGGCTTTCTGTTGCATAATTAATCCTTCTGGCAGCCAGTTTTAAATGCAGCCACCTAAGTAATACATATGGACACTAAGGGGTTAACATCCCCTCCGGCTCTGCAGCTGGGAGAGACTGCTGCAGGAGGACTGGGCCACGAAGCGGAAGCAGTGCACGTAATTCAGTTTGTAGGGGAAACACTGGAACTTAAGGTCGTGTGAGACCATCTGGCCTACAAATGACTTTTTGGCCGAGTCAATATAAAAGGCTGTCGAGCTAACTGGAACATTTCCTGAACATCACACATTGTCACAGTTTCAACAACTGGCCTGAATCCTAAAGTCCAGATATTATAAAAAACATAAAAACATCGAGGCCAAGAGCCCACATACCCCTTGTTTTTATTGTTATTATGGACAGACTGTTGTCTGGATGTTCTTTGATGCATCTTATCACTACTAGCTGCAGCAGCCTAGTTTACCTACAGTAATAGTCAGATCTTATATATTCTACCTGTGTGCTGCTTTTTGGTCATTATGTGTCTTTTTTTTAGTAATTTTGTGTCTTTTTTGGTAATTCTGTGTCTTTTTTTGGTAATTTTGTCTTTTTTTGGTAATTTTGTCTTTTTTGGGTCATTTTGTGTCTTTTTTAAATAATTTTGTGTCTTTTTTGGTAATTCTGTGTCTTTTTTGGTCATTTTGTGTCTTTTTTGGTCATTTTGTGTCTTTTTTTTTTAGTAATTTTGTGTCTTTTTTGTTCATTTTGTCTTTTTTGGGTCATTTTGTGTCTTTTTTAAATAATTGTGTGTCTTTTTTGGTAATTCTGTGTCTTTTTTGGTCATTTTGTGTCTTTTTTTAGTAATTTTGTGTCTTTTTTTAGTAATTTTGTATCTTTTTTGGTTATTTTGTGTCTTTTTTGGGTAAGTTTGTGTCTTTTTTGATAATTCTGTGTCTGTTTTTGGTAATTTTGTCTTTTTTGGGTCATTTTGTGTCTTTTTTAAATAATTGTGTGTCTTTTTTGGTCATTTTGTGTCTTTTTTTGGGTCATTTTGTGTCTTTTTTAAATAATTTTGTGTCTTTTTTGGTAATTCTGTGTCTTCAGCCTAGTTTACCTCCGGTAATAATCAGATCTCATATATTCTACCTGTGTGCTGCTGTCGTTGTGTCTCATGGTCCAGTGGATGAGGCGTAGAAGTTGAAGGAGGAGCTCCGGTTCTGATGAAGGAGTCTGATGAAGCTGATCTGCTAATAACGGCAGCACCTGAAGAACCAAAGATGGCAATAAAAAATAGTAAACCAACATATGCATCCAAATAGAGATCATAGTGAAGCTGGATTGAAAATGCCACCTTGAGGCATCTCTCGTTGAGTGAGACGTCTGGAGGAAGACTCTGGTCGACTCCTTTCTCCTCATTTCCTGTTTCAGATGAGAACTTCTGTCCCTCCAGGACCCAGTCCAGCAGCAGGACCAGCAGCCTTACTGGGACCGGACTGGAACCACTCTGGAAGAAGGAGGAGAGAGTTTAAATCTGCAACTTACAGGTGAGTCTCAATAAATTAGAATATCATATCATAACATATCATAGAAAAGTGTATTTATGTCAGTAATTCAATTAAAAAAGGTGAAATAACACATTCTATAGATCCATTACACACAGAATGAAACATTTCAGGTCTTCATTTATTTAATTTATTCTAATTATAATGTTTATGGCTTACATTTAATGAAGACCTAAAATCCAATGTCTCAAAAAAGTTGATGACATTTTAAAAGTGTTTAATGGTTTCCTTTTGTTTTCACATGTGTGACGGTCCCCGTCTAGTGTTGAGATGCTGATCATGTGACTGACAGTTGTTTCTCCCATGTGTCCCTGAAGGCACCATCAACAGATTGCAGATTGGGAGCACCTGGTTCAGGCGCTCCTTAAAGCATAAAAACCCAGAGTCAAGGCGGCTCTTTCTCTCTGGACTCTCTCTGGGCTGCATCCTGCCAGCAGCATTTTGTCTTTGTTTGGTTTCTGCTTTGTTTTCACTTTACAACATTTACACTTCATATTGCTCACACATCCACACTTACATTACTGATGTTACTGACTTACACACTTCATATTTGTACTTATTACCTCGGTTGTTTAATTTAATTTAATAAATTCATTTAATTTCTAGACATCCTTTGTGTCCGGTTCCATATTTGTCATGGCCTAGGAGCCGGGTTATGACAAATTGGGGGCTCGTCCGGCCGTGTTTGTTCCCGTTTTGTGCACGATTATTTGTAAATATTTTGGTAAATTTGGTATTTGGTTACAGTATATCAGTAGGGTGTTTGCTAAGAGTTTCTGTAAATCATTTTCTGGGGGGTATTTTTTAACCCTATGGTCTAGTGTTAATGTGGTAACTCACACTTAGTATTTGGTGCGCGTGTGCGTAAAGTTGTCAGTAGCGCTAGTGGTGCGCTCTGGTATAGACCCTTTGTTCTCCGGTTTACCTGTGCACGTGCAGGCCGGTAAATGTTTGTTTGCTCTTCTGGGAGAGTGTAGAGGAACGGACGCTTTGGATGAGTGCATTTTGGGGTAAGTAAACTTATTCAGAATGACTGTGTAGTGTTTCTTACCTGAATTTGGCCATTTAAGTATTTGTTTGAGTGCCGGTTGTTTTGTGCGGCTATCAGCTGATCGGATAAACAATCGCAGGTTGCTTGTGCGCAGTCTTGTAAAATGGTGAGGAGTTTTCCCTTGTAGGCTGTAGCAACGTTCTCCTTTGAGTTCGTTGAGCGGGGGTGTAGTGTTGTGGTGAACGTGGCTGAAGCTTTGCTTGGGAGCATGTCCGTGGTTTCGGGAGGGTTGCTGGCTCGCTAGTCGCCTTCCTGAGCCAGCGGTCATCAGTGCATAAATACCCACCACAACTAACCACATGAAGACTAGGGAGGAGTTTAGTTAGCCGGTTGGTTTGAGATAGCGGGGAAACTCCAAACTGGATGGAGGTTTGTTCCTCTCTGGTGCGCACGAGTGAACGGCGTTGTGGTTATTTGATCCTTTGATGTGCGTAAAAGTTTGGTGTTGGCCTGGTTTGTTGTGCTACATGTTTTGTAATGGCTGAGGTTGAAGCGTTTATTTCAGACCCATCTCAGGAGTCCCTGGATGAATGTACAAAAGAGCAGTTGTTGCGGATTGCTGCACATTATTCAGTGGAGGTCGAAGGTGACAAACGTATCAAAGAAAACATTAGAGCGGCTATAAAAACTAAACTAATTGGAGATGGTGTAATGTCTGCTAAGGGGAATTTTTTGCCAAATCCTCCTGCTGTGTCTTTTCAGACTCATGGATTGACTTTTGAGCAACAAAAAGAGATTCTGATGTTGCAGTTGGACCATGAAAAAATTAAACAAGAACTAGACGTTAAAAAACAGCTTGAAATGGAAAGAATCCGTCAGACATCTGAAAAAGCGAAAATAGATTTGGAGAGAGAGCGGTTGTTTCTGGTGAGAGATGGCTTACTGTCCGGCGAGGCTGTGAGTGGGCAGCTGGCGAGATCTTCTGATCGGTTTGATATTAATAACTTGCGCTTGTTGCCACGATTCAATGAAAAAGACCCAGACACCTTTTTCTTGCTGTTTGAACGTGTAGCTAAGGCTAGGCGTTGGCCTGATGCGGATTGTGCACTCATGCTTCAGAGTGTGTTATCAGGAAGGGCGCAGGAGGCGTATTCATCTTTGACTGTGGAGGATAGCTCTAACTATGAAAAAATAAAAGCAGCCGTACTTAAAGCGTATGAACTTGTACCGGAAGCATATCGTCAACGTTTTAGGTCCTGGGAGAGGAAAAATGGTCAAACATATGCAGAGTTTGCCAGAGATTTGTCAACTCATTATAAGCGGTGGTTAACTGCGCTCGAAGTCACTACTTTTGAGGAGTTATGCGAGTTGATGATTTTGGAGCAGTTTAAAAATAGTCTTCCAGAACGCATTGCCACATATATAACGGAACGGAAAATGACTACAGCTGCTGAAGCTGCTTTTTCAGCTGATGAGTACGTATTGCTCCATAAGAGCAGTTTCAGAGAGCGCTCCGTGGCTCCTGATGTTGGTGCGCGAGGTCAGTACTTTGATACAGGTACGTTTGACATGACGCGTTCAAAGAAAATTGGACATGTCAAATCTGTCCCTAACGCAAGTCCTAATGTTGACAACGCGGATAGTTGTTACTATTGTAAAGAGAAAGGACATTGGAAAGCAGATTGTGCCGCGTTAAAGGCTAAAACCAGGGGAGTGAAAGCTAATGTGAGACCTGTTGCATTTGCTGCGCCTGTTAAAGATTGTGTTTCTGAGTTGCTTACCCCTCACAGTTGTGAATCACAGGTTTTGGAGGCTTATGCTCCTTTCATTCGTGGTGGATCAGTGTCACTGGTGGGAAGTGATGTAGAAGTCCCAATAAAAATCCTGAGGGATACAGGGGCATACAATTCCTACATTGTTGACTCTGTATTGTCTTTTTCAAGTGACACTTTTACCGGTGACTCTGTTCTTAGCCGGGGAATGGGTTTAAGCGTTTTCCCAGTACCTTTACACAAGATGGTTCTGAACTGTCAACTGGTTCAGGGTGAGGTAGCTGTGGGTGTGCGACCAGCGTTGCCTATTGAAGGCATACACCTTATTTTAGGGAATGGCTTGGCTGGAAGCAGAGTTTGGCTCGACACTCCTCCGTCACCTGTAGTCACACTTTGTCCTTCTGATTTGGTCTCTGAGAAGAATCCTGATGCGTTGCAGGAGGTTTCTTCGTCCTGTGCGGTTACACGCGCTATGTGTAAAACACAGACTGAGGTGTCACCTGGCAGTAACAGTACTGAGGTGGTCTTTGAGGTTCCATCTTTGTCTGAGCTTCCTTTGTCACTGTCTCATAGTGAGGTTGTTCAAGAGCAGGGTAATGACGTCTTTTTGAAGGAAATATTTGAGCGTGTTTTGCCTGCCTCGGAGATGAGTAATGTAGCAACTGGTTACTTTTTACATAATGGTTTGCTGGTCAGAAAATGGGTTCCTGTGAGTGAGGATGGGGTAAGAAATGATGTTTTCCAGATAGTGGTTCCGACAAAGTTGCGTTCCCTCGTCTTGAAAGTGGCACATGATGAGTGTGGACATTTTGGTGTCCGGAAAACATACCTCAACATCCTGAAACATTTCTTTTGGCCTCGGATGAAAAGGGACGTGTCGGCATACATTAAAACCTGCCATGTATGCCAGCTCACAGGAAAGCCAAATCAAAAAGTTAAGCCTGCACCACTGCAGCCTATCCCGGCGGTGAGTGAACCTTTTACTCATCTCATTGTAGATTGTGTGGGTCCGTTGCCATGTGCCAAGTCTGGTTGTAAATATCTGCTTACTGTGATGTGTCAGAGCACTAGGTATCCAGCTGCGTACCCGTTGAGGTCAATTACGACCAAAGCCGTCGTGAAGGCATTGTCTCAGTTCATTTCTATATTTGGCATACCCAAAGTAATCCGGAGCGACCAGGGGTCGTATTTTTCGTCTCATATGTTTGGACAGGTGTTGAAACTGTTGCGAATAAAAAAAAAACCAATCATCGGCCTATCATGCACAAAGCCAGGGTGCTTTGGAAAGATTCCATCAAACTCTTAAGTCTCTTTTGCGTGCCTACTGTACTGAGCTGGATAGAGACTGGGAAGAGGGGCTTCCCTGGTTAATGTTGGCTGCAAGGGAGGCAGTACAAGAGTCAGCTGGGTTACGTTGGTTAGATGATATATTTGGGCGGAGCAGGCTATCGGTTTCCACCTGTTTACAGTCTTTATGCTAGACTAAACTGTGTGTGAATGGTGAGCAGAGAATGTCATTGCAGATGCACTGTCTCGTGCTCCTCTGTAGTGAATCAGTTTGTGTGATTTTCCAATTGATATGACCTTTTGTACTACTGTTCATCTGTTCCTGCTGTGCCTATCTTCTTAAATTGCTTCTCAGGTACCGGGTTTGCTGACGATGGGTGGGGGAGGTTACAGTTGAAGAATCCAGCATAAAGGTCATGTATTGTCATTGTATTTTGAATATTTTTTTGTTTTTGTACCTGCGTGGTATGGTGATGGTATGCCGGTGATCCTTGTGGGACACCGACTTTTTAAGGGGGGGGGTGTGACGGTCCCCGTCTAGTGTTGAGATGCTGATCATGTGACTGACAGTTGTTTCTCCCATGTGTCCCTGAAGGCACCATCAACAGATTGCAGATTGGGAGCACCTGGTTCAGGCGCTCCTTAAAGCATAAAAACCCAGAGTCAAGGCGGCTCTTTCTCTCTGGACTCTCTCTGGGCTGCATCCTGCCAGCAGCATTTTGTCTTTGTTTGGTTTCTGCTTTGTTTTCACTTTACAACATTTACACTTCATATTGCTCACACATCCACACTTACATTACTGATGTTACTGACTTACACACTTCATATTTGTACTTATTACCTCGGTTGTTTAATTTAATTTAATAAATTCATTTAATTTCTAGACATCCTTTGTGTCCGGTTCCATATTTGTCATGGCCTAGGAGCCGGGTTATGACACATGGGATCCCAGAGCTGTTCTCATCTCATTTTATGTCTTTTCTTTTGTAATTTTATGTTTTTTTTTGTTTTTACGTCTTTTCTTTTTTTATTTTACGCCTTTTATGCCTTGTTCATTTCACGTCTTTTTTTTAGTCATTTTATATCTCTTTTTGGTCATTTTACGTCTTATTCCATTTATTTTACTTCTTTTTTTTGGTCGTTTCACGTCTTTTGTGGTTATATCACGTCTTTTTTCAACATTTTACGTCTTTTTTTAGTCATTTTATATCTCTTTTTGGTCATTTTACGTCTTATTCCATTTATTTTACGTCACGAAGGATCAGAGAATAATGGAATTCAATTGTATTTATGTTTTAGAAAAAAAAAATGTTTTTCATGTTAAATCTCGACCTGTAAAGTAACTAAAGCTGTCAGCTAAATGTAGTGGAGTAAAATGTTACATTTTTGCCTCTAAATGTAATAATGTAGAAGTATAAAGTTACATAAAATGGAAATACTCAAGTAAAGTACACATACCTCAACATTTTATTGAAGTACAGTACTTGAGTAAAAGTACTTAGTTACTTTCTTCCACTGGTTGTGGGACAGAAAGTAGACCTAGCCTTAAAAAAATACACCGGTGATGAAACAATAATACTCGCGTATATGGAATTAAAGAGTGTTTAAACACATCCAGTAAGAAGATGAACCGAGTTAGAGACAAAGACGAGAACTCCAACTCTCTCTCTCTCTCTGTTTTTTATTTATCTCTCATTGGAACAAGTCGAACAGAAAACCTAAACCAGGGGTGGGTAATTCATTTTTTATGCTGCTACTGGCTACAAAAAATGTTATGACAAGAATATGTTAATGTGAAGTAAATCAAATATAACTGTAAAAATAGTAAAAACTCCAATCATTATCTAACTTTTCCATTTATTTTAATCATAACATGCATTCAAACCACAAAAACAATATAGAGCATGTATGTTATGCAGTAAACCAGCAATGTATTAACTTTATGCAAACAGCATAGGTTTTTGTGTTTTTGACAAGATAACAAGCTAACACATAAATCGCCTTCAAAATAAAAGCATCGTGGTGGTATTGATTTCCAGGACAAACACACCCTCCCGCAAGGTGCTATAAAAAGGTGCTGAAGTTGAGTTTTTATGCCAAGCAAAACTATTTTTATTATGGAAATCATTTTATTCTTAGAAAAAAAACTTTATTTCATAATTGGGACGGCGAGCATCTGGACGGTTTAAACTGTATTTTGGGCCGTCATTTGGTGTCTTTTTCTAATAATTTTGTGTCTTTTTTAGTAATTTTGTATATTTTTTGGGTCATTTTGTGTCTTTTTCTAATAATTTTGTGTCTTTTTTAGTAATTTTGTATATTTTTTGGGTCATTTTGTGTCTTTTTCTAATAATTTTGTGTCTTTTTTAGTAATTTTGTATATTTTTTGGGTCATTTTGTGTCTTTTTTAAATAATTTTGTGTCTTTTTTAGTAATTTTGTATATTTTTTGGGTCATTTTGTGTCTTTTTTAAATAACTGTTTTTTTTTTTGTAATTTTGAGTCTTTTTTTAAATAATTTTGTGTCTTTTTTAGTAATTATGTGTATTTCTTGGGTCATTTTGTGTCTTTTTTTAAATCATTTTGTGTCTTTTTTGGTAATTGTGTGTTTTTCTGTCATTTGTATCTTTTTTTTCCGTCATTTTGTGTCTTTTTCTAATAATTTTGTGTCTTTTTTAGTAATTTTGTATATTTTTTGGGTCATTTTGTGTCTTTTTCTAATAATTTTGTGTCTTTTTTAGTAATTTTGTATATTTTTTGGGTCATTTTGTGTCTTTTTAAAATAATTTTGTGTCTTTTTTTAGTAATTTTGTATATTTTTTGGGTCATTTTGTGTCTTTTTTAAATAACTGTCTTTTTTTGGTAATTTTGAGTCTTTTTTTAAATAATTTTGTGTCTTTTTTAGTAATTATGTGTATTTCTTGGGTCATTTTGTGTCTTTTTTTAAATCATTTTGTGTCTTTTTTGGTAATTGTGTGTTTTTCTGTCATTTGTATCTTTTTTTTCGTCATTATGTGTCTTTTTTTAATAATTTTGTGTCTTTTTTAAATAATTTTATGTCTTTTTTAAATCATTTTGTCTTTTTTTAGTAATTATGTGTTTTAATACAAACAAACCCTCCCGCGAGGTGCTATAAAAGGTGCTGAAGTTGAGTTTTTGTTTTTCTGTTTTCAGTGTTTTTCTGTCATTTGTATCTTTTTTTTCGTCATTATGTGTCTTTTTTTAATAATTTTGTGTCTTTTTTAAATAATTTTGTGTCTTTTTTGGTAAGTCTGTGTCTTTTTTTGGTAATTTTGTGTCTTTTTTAAATCATTTTGTCTTTTTTTAGTAATTATGTGTTTTAATACAAACAAACCCTCCCGCGAGGTGCTATAAAGGTGCTGAAGTTGAGTTTTTATGCCAAGCAAAACTTTTTTTATAATGGAAATCATTTTATTTTTAGAAAAAACTATTTCATAATTGGGACAGCGAGCATCTGGACGGTTTAAACTGTATTTTGGGCCGTCATTTGGTGTCTTTTTCTAATAATTTTGTGTCTTTTTTAGTAATTTTGTATATTTTTTGGGTCATTTTGTGTCTTTTTCTAATAATTTTGTGTCTTTTTTAGTAATTTTGTATATTTTTTGGGTCATCTTGTGTCTTTTTTAAATAATTTTGTGTCTTTTTTAGTAATTTTGTATATTTTTTGGGTCATTTTGTGTCTTTTTTAAATAACTGTCTTTTTTGGTAATTTTGAGTCTTTTTTTAAATAATTTTGTGTCTTTTTTAGTAATTATGTGTATTTCTTGGGTCATTTTGTGTCTTTTTTTAAATCATTTTGTGTCTTTTTTGGTAATTGTGTGTTTTTCTGTCATTTGTATCTTTTTTTTTGTCATTATGTGTCTTTTTTTAATAATTTTGTGTCTTTTTTAAATAATTTTGTGTCTTTTTTGGTAAGTCTGTGTCTTTTTTTGGTAATTTTGTGTCTTTTTTAAATCATTTTGTCTTTTTTTAGTAATTATGTGTTTTAATACAAACAAACCCTCCCGCGAGGTGCTATAAAGGTGCTGAAGTTGAGTTTTTATGCCAAGCAAAACTTTTTTTATTATGGAAATCGTTTTATTTTTTGAAAAAACTTTATTTCATAATTGGGACAGCGAGCATCTGGACGGTTTAAACTGTATTTTGGGCCGTCATTTGGTGTCTTTTTCTAATAATTTTGTGTCTTTTTTAGTAATTTTGTATATTTTTTGGGTCATTTTGTGTCTTTTTCTAATAATTTTGTGTCTTTTTTAGTAATTTTGTATATTTTTTGGGTCATTTTGTGTCTTTTTCTAATAATTTTGTGTCTTTTTTAGTAATTTTGTATATTTTTTGGGTCATTTTGTGTCTTTTTTAAATAATTTTGTGTCTTTTTTAGTAATTTTGTATATTTTTTGGGTCATTTTGTGTCTTTTTTAAATAACTGTCTTTTTTGGTAATTTTGAGTCTTTTTTTAAATAATTTTGTGTCTTTTTTAGTAATTATGTGTATTTCTTGGGTCATTTTGTGTCTTTTTTTAAATCATTTTGTGTCTTTTTTGGTAATTTTGTATATTTTTTGGGTCATTTTGTGTCTTTTTCTAATAATTTTGTGTCTTTTTTTAAATCATTTTGTGTCTTTTTTGGTAATTGTGTGTTTTTCTGTCATTTGTATCTTTTTTTTCGTCATTATGTGTCTTTTTTTTAATAATTTTGTGTCTTTTTTAAATAATTTTGTGTCTTTTTTGGTAAGTCTGTGTCTTTTTTTGGTAATTTTGTGTCTTTTTTAAATAATTTTGTCTTTTTTTAGTAATTATGTGTTTTAATACAAACAAACCCTCCCGCGAGGTGCTATAAAGGTGCTGAAGTTGAGTTTTTATGCCAAGCAAAACTTTTTTTATTATGGAAATAATTGTATTTTTAGAAAAAACTTTATTTCATAATTGGGACGGCGAGCATCTGGACGGTTTAAACTGTATTTTGGGCCGTCATTTGGTGTCTTTTTCTAATAATTTTGTGTCTTTTTTAGTAATTTTGTATATTTTTTGGGTCATTTTGTGTCTTTTTCTAATAATTTTGTCTTTTTTAGTAATTTTGTATATTTTTTGGGTCATTTTGTGTCTTTTTTAAATAATTTTGTGTCTTTTTTAGTAATTTTGTATATTTTTTGGGTCATTTTGTGTCTTTTTTAAATGACTGTCTTTTTTGGTAATTTTGAGTCTTTTTCTAATAATTTTGTCTTTTTTAGTAATTTTGTATATTTTTTGGGTCATTTTGTGTCTTTTTTTAAAACATTTTGTGTCTTTTTTGGTAATTGTGTGTTTTTCTGTCATTTGTATCTTTTTTTTCGTCATTATGTGTCTTTTTTTAATAATTTTGTGTCTTTTTTTAATAATTTTGTGTCTTTTTTAAATAATTTTGTGTCTTTTTTGGTAAGTCTGTGTCTTTTTTTGGTAATTTTGTGTCTCTTTTAAATCATTTTGTCTTTTTTTAGTAATTATGTGTTTTAATACAAACAAACCCTCCCGCGAGGTGCTATAAAGGTGCTGAAGTTGAGTTTTTATGCCAAGCAAAACTTTTTTATTATGGAAATAATTGTATTTTTAGAAAAAACTTTATTTCATAATTGGGACGGCGAGCATCTGGACGGTTTAAACTGTATTTTGGGCCGTTGGAGAGGAGGAGTGAAGCCCTGCAGGTGTGTGCAGAACAGTGTGAACATGGAGACTGAGACTCCACTGGGAGCCTAAAGGTGTTAATTAAAAGTGTGGAGAAGAATGGTAATGGGATAAAAGTTTGGCTTCGTCAATGTTCCTCTGAATAAGGAAAGAAAAGTGTTCAGTGAGCTCAAAACCTCAAAGCTCCATTGTATCCACTGATAATTCATTTTCTGTAACAACTGTGATGATAATGAAATCCCAGTCTGTGATTTATCACGTCGGCTGGCAGGAAGAGGAGTGTGGTTAGTGGAAAAGGACTGTTTTAGTCTTTGATATGTGTTAATGAGTGTGTTAGTGTGTCTCTAACCGTGTTAAATGATGTGCACAGGGGTTTTTTTTGGGTTTTTTTTAGAAACACATGGAGCGTAAATGAAGTGTGGCAGCTTTAATTAGAGCAACTCTTGCCGATTGGCGGTAAATTCACCTGAAACACAAACACACACAGGCTTGTTTAACTACCTTTTTACAGCTGGGTTTTTTTCCAGAAGAAGCACTTTTCTCTTTTTTGGATGAATTAATACACTCGGAGCTCTTCACACTCACTCTTTGACAGACTCTCAGTGAGATGCTGTGCTCATATTTCCTCTGGAAAAACAGAAAACAATAAATCAATTAATAATCAAACTTGAACTAAATATGCAAGACATCTTTAACCCATTTAGGCCTAAAACGCCTGTGAAAAATGCCTGTAAAACCTCTGGGCGATTTTAAAATAAGCCCCTAAAACCTGAAGTTTTTCTGTAAATCCAACAAAAGTGTCAACTCTTCCTACTAAATAATAGATTTTTCAGCCTCTGTAGCAGATAGAAATGAAATTCAAAAAGTATTTGAGAGCTTATACTATATTATTTGTCCAAACCTTCAATAAAGTTTTATTTAAAAAAATCAATGTGTTGCATTTAGACACTCCCACATGTATTCTGATGCATTTCATTGGCCAAGAGACTGAAAAATAGGTGGAAAAAACTACAAATACTACAAAACGACGTATCAGTTTTCCAGGTTTTAATGGGTTAACGTCAACAATTTTCATGCTATAAAATTTTTTTAGAGTGGACAGTCAGAATAAATGTTACAACTCAAAGAACTTTCCATACAGAACTGCCTTCACACCTGTAGGGTCTCTTTCACAATTATTTGTATTGGATTTTCCTTGGATGCATAATTATATCAGCTGTCAGAGCACACAATTTTATCAATACATCCATAGATTAGTACAAAAGAAATATAAACACCAACATGATATAGTAAAAATATACAAAAACAAAGCAAATAAAAAATAAACAAATAAATGGAGATAACCATATATGAGAAAATAAATGACCAAAAATGACACAAAATGACAGAAAAAAAACTAAATTACTTAAAAAAGACACAAAATTACTTAAAAAAGACACAAAATTACAAAAAAAGACAAAATTATATAAAAAAAAAAAAGACAAAATTACCAAAACAAGACACAAAATAATCAAAAAAAGTAATTAAAGGGACCTTCCACACACAACACGGTAAAGTGCCATTCATATAAAACTCACATTAAACTTTCATATCAAGGTGGGGGCCACAAAATATCGCCACGAGGGCCACAATTGGCCCACGGGCCACGAGTTTGAGAGTAATTCTGTGAATTTTTTTTGTAATTTTGTGTCTTTTTTGGTCATTTTGTGTCTTTTTTAAGTCATTTTGTGTCTTTTTTGGTCATTTATATACGGTACTTTGAGTTTGAGACCCCTGGTTTAGAGAATAAATCAAAGAAAGAGGACCAGAATCGGTCCAGTTCAGGGCAACCCCAGACTGCAGGAAGCATTTTGCTTCTGTCACAGAAGGGCTCAATGTGTGGGAACATTTCAGTCTTACAGTAGTTTAGACGGGGCAGCAGCTTGAACTGGATCAGATTACGATGGTAACATAACATATGGATGAGGACCGTACTCTATCCAGGCTCCTGGTCCCAGAGCTGGTTTATAACAGTCAGAGTCCTCACCTGCAGGTTCTCTAGTCGGGCCTGGACCCTCTTCCACTGGCTCTCCAACCTCTGGTTCTGTTCACTGATCTCATTCAGCTGGTGATGGAAAAACACAGAGTGACAATCTGTCTGTCAAAAAACATCCCTTCATTTCTTACAGTTCATGCAAACACAGTGATTTGCTGTTTCAAGCATTTTTAAAGCACAAGCAAAAAAACAAACACTTAAAGATACCAACGGACACCAAGATAACAGACACAGATTGAGTGATGTTCCTCCAGCAGGGTGATGTCATAGCGCCCTCCTGTGGTCAGAGCTACTAACTGTTCTACTGATCCTCCAAACATGAGAAAAGATTGAACTACTCTTGGTTACTTTATGTTTGAAGAAAGATAATTACAGTTAAACACTGCCTGGTTCTTATCTTACATCAGGATTGAACACTGATAAGTTGAAGGGCTTTTAACCCTTTAACTGCTCGCTCAACCATCAGCACATTTTGAGTCACTATATCTCAATGAAAGGAGAGTTTAAAACCAGATAAATTAAAGCTGCCAGCAGTGATGAACTGGCCCGAGCAGAGTGACCTGATGATTATTTGGTTCTTACCAAGATAAAAAGAAAATCTTTTTGTGTCTTTTTTTGGTGTTTTTTTATGTTTTTGTGTCTTTTTTGTGATTTTACATCCTTTGCTCCTTTTTTGGTCATTTTATGTCTTTTTGTGTCTTTTTTTTTTGGTCTTTTTGTGTCTTCTTTGGTGTTTTTGTGTCTTTTTTTGGTGTTTTTGTGTCTTTTTTGTGTCTTTTTGTGTCTTTTTACATCTTCTTTTGGTCACAAAATGACCAAAAAAGACAAAAAATGTACAAAAGAGATAAAAATTAAAGCTGCAAGCAGCGATGAACTGGCCCGAGCAGAGTCTCTTACCAAGATAAAAAAACTTTAGATTTAGAAGTGTTAGATAATTTATCTAGTTTTAAGAGCCAACTTATTATTTGTGTGTTCAACATGCTTATTTCTAGATTTAATAATCTTAATTTAATAGGACCATGTGGATACCCTGGTTGGTATAATTTAGGAATATTGTAGAACTTTATCAAACCTTGAAGATACCAACAAAATGCAAACACAATATAATAATATAATAACATATAATATATAATAATTCAGTGGTCCCTTCTGACCTGTTTCTTCATGTTGTCATTCAGCTCCTTGATGGAGTCAAAGCTGGACTTCAGCCGTCGGGTTTCTTTGTTTCTCTCTCGTAGGAGTTCCTGCAGCTTGTTCACCTCCTGCTGATGTTTCTGGAGACAAACAGAGAAAATACACAAACAATGCTTCAACTATTTGGTGAGACATTATACTGACTCCAGTTCCTGAAAACGTGTCTGTGGATCAAATGTCTAAAGCAGGGGTCTCAAACCCAAATTACCTGGGGGCCGCTGGAGGCAGTATCAAAATGACCCAAAAAAGACACTAAATTACTAAAAAAAAAAAAGACACAAAATGACAGAAAAAAAACTAAATTACTTCAAAAGAAAGACACAAAATGACAAAAAAAGACACAAAATTATTATTATTTTTTTTTAAAAGGCACAAAATGACCCAAAAATACACAAAATGACAAAAAAAACACACAAAATTACAAAAAAACACACAATTACCAAAAAAGACACAAAATTATTTTTAAAAAAAGACACAAAATTATTTTAAAAAAAGACACAAAATTACCAAAAACAGTAATTAAAGGGACCTTCCACACACAACACGGTAAAGTGCCATTCATATAAAACTCACATTAAACTTTCATATCAAGGTGGGGGCCACAAAATATCATCAGAAGGGCCACAATTGGCCCGCGGGCCGCCAGTTTGAGACCAATGCTCTAAACACTAGACACACCATTAGTCTCCACCTGTTATCTTATACATAAAAAGCAGAATCTGGTGTTAAATGTGACTGGATGGAGAGTGTGTGTGTCTGACCTCCTCTACAGCTGCTATGTGAGTCTGTATTATCTCCTCCTGCTCCTTCAGCCTCCTCTCTCTCTCCTCCTCCTGCTGCTGCAGCCTCCTCTCTCGCTCCTCCTGCTGTTTCAGCCTCCTCTCTCGCTCCTCCTGCTGCTGCAGCCTCCTCTCTCGCTCCTGCAGCTCCTTCTCCCACTGCTGCTGGCCTCGTCTCTCTGCCTGTAAACACACAAACAAACACACAACAACAGGCCTTAATGCAGCAACATTTTCATATACTTGTATCTTAACTTTGTCTTATGTTACAATGTATTTATATCATTTATAATCATGCCCATCATCACAATGTTTCTTCTTCTTCACCTTCAGCTGCTGGTAGACGGTGATCATCTCCTGGTAGACTCTGACCAGGACTAGAGACGAGGAGCGGCCCGAGTCAGGACCAGGTCTCTCCAAGTCCCTGTCGGTCTCAGCTTCATAGGACCCGGGACTACCGTCGAGACAGGACGGCAGGGTCACATCTGGACATACAGGGACATTATAATAAAGTAGGGCTGGGCGATATGGACCAAAAGTCATATCCTGATATATTTAGGCTGAATATCAATATATATCCTGATATTTTTATCTCAAAGTGAGAGCAAATGTTGAGTCAAAGTCAAATATGACATGTCACAAGTAGTTTTATTGATTTATTTAAGTGAACATAAATACTGTATAACAGGAGAACCTTTTTTTTTTTTTGTTTGTTTTTTTTTAAATCAAAGCTCCATAAAGTGCACATTCAAATAAAAAATATCTTAAATATAAATAGCCTATTAAATAAAATAGGCCAATGGTGGTATAGTTTGTCCGAAAGTAGCTGAAAAATACAGTTATATATGGGCAGGTCTGTGGCCTAGAGGTTAGGAAATCAGCTTGTCCCAGGACTCACGGGTCAAGAACTATTTGTCGAAAAATAGCAACAAATTACCACAGTATGGGATGTCCAAAAAAATGACTCCCTCAAAAAAAAAAACTCTCTAAAAAATGCTTAAAATGGGTCAATTATAATCTGTTGAAACACATTGGAGCATTATATGGCCAAAAATGACAGAAAAACACATTTTTATGGAATGTTCAAAAATTACCCTTTCAAAATAAAAGTCATACTCTATATAGTATGTTGATTTTTGTCAAAAATGGTCACATTTTAAAATGCCTAAAATGCTTAAAATGGGTCAATTATAGTCTGTTGAAGCATATTAGAGCATAATATGGCCAGAAATGACAGAAAAACAACATATTATGGGATGTCCAAAAATGACCCTTTCAAAATAAAAGTCATACGATTTATGTCGATTTTTGTCAAAAATGGTCACATTTTAAAAATGCTTAAAATGGGTCAATTATAGACTGTTCAAACATTAGAGCATCATATGACCAGAAATAGGTAAAAAAAAAAAAAAAAAAGGTAAGTCCAGTTCTGTCTATATCAGAGGCAGAAGTTTGAGCAATTACAGGAAAGTAAATCAATAAATTACACACACCTGTTTCTGTAAACAGAACCTGAGAGTCCTGATGCGGGGCGATAGAGTCCTCACTGAGGTCCTCATTACTCTCATGAAGACCGTGATCACTGCTAAACCTGAGAGCAGACAGCAACATGTTGATCAAGGCCTTAAAGTCAAACACTAACATGAAGAATGTTTCTGTAGGAGGATTCTCTGGTCAGACTTACTGGTCTGGATGGTCTCTAACAGCTCTGAACAGATCAGTTAAAGCTTTACTGGAACATTTAAAGTCTCTGTTTGGTTGTTTGGATCTGTTGGCCAACACGAGCTGTCGGACTGCCTCTAAAATATTAAAACAGAAAATAATGAGAGGCAAAGCATGATTCATGTCAAGGATCATCAAACAGATGTTGGGGTTAGAAAAATGATTTGACTTAGGGCTGGGTGATAGAGACCAAAAGTAAAAAAAAACATTCATGAGAAAAGAATAACGAACATTACTAAACTAAGAACTAAATATGACAAACCCTAGTAAGGGCAGCATTTATATATAAAGAAAGAGAAAAAAATGATCTATATCAATATATGCAATATGGTCTAATTACATATTACATTTAAAAATATATTGATATATTTTTTATACTGATATATCACCCAGCCCTAATTTGACTAGGGCTCAGTTTAAAAAAAAACAAAAAAAAACCTGTCCGTAATATTAATGTGCACAATTTTAAATGTGTATTACACTGAAGGAGACAGTAAAATGAGGCAATAATCAATAGTCACCCTTCTTATGTTCTCTATACTTATGTATTAGTGAATATAAATAGGTGTAAATAATGTTAGAGACGTTCTAGATCCCAGTAAAGAGAATAAAGCATTTACCATCACTGGATCCTCCTTCAGTGTCTTCTGGTAGCAGCAACTAAAAACCAGGACAACAAGATGTTAGGAAGCAGCAACTTGATATTATTAAACCACACAAAAATATGAATGCTAAACTTTTGTTTATGTTTTTGCCATTTTCATTAGTTGCACTAAAGGATCTAAAATGTTTGCTATGCACACAAAAGGCTCAAGGCTATACATACTCAGCAAAAACAGACAAATTTCTCTCAAAACTTTAAAAAGGATTTTAACAAATCTGTGAACAAAGACTAAAAGAAATCAGCCTATAGTGAGCTATTCAATCTTTTATTTCAGCTCTTGACAAAATGTATTAAGAACAAAAGTGTTCTTGTATTGTATTATGTTCTGTGTGAGCTGTGTCCACTGTGTTCAATTAGCCAGTTACCTCTCAAGGAAAGTTAATGTTGAATTTTCTGCCATAATAAAAGCTGATATCTCACACGTTGAACGTTAATTTGTAGAATTTTTAAAAAAGGAATCAAAAAAGCACACAACATTATCAAGGACAATTCACACCCTTGACATTCCCTGTTAGAACTGGGCAAACACTAAAGAGTAGTAATAATAATAATAATAATAATATGTTCCCATGTTTTGTCACTGTCATTTTAATCTGAAACTGGCAACCAATCTTGGCCAGGTCTCCCTCGAAAAAGAGCTTGCAATCTCAAGGGACTCTCAAGGGTAAAATAAAGGTAAAATAAATAAATAAACAAATAAATAAATAAAAACAAAGGCAATCAGATTAAAAAACCGTTTTCATCCATATTCAATACTCAAAAAAATCATTTAATTGTGTGTGCATGAGAGATGGTTATCTCTTTTTCTTTTTTTTAGCAGCTTTTATTTATACGTTTTATTGATTTATTTTATTTGTGTCACATATGAGATGCCACTTTTAAATCTCGTTGTACTTGTTACAATAACAATAAAGATATTCTATTGTATTCTATTCTATATTATAACAAGATTTATATATGCATAATGATGTAGAAGCGACGTTTTGACACATGAAGCGACAAAAATCAACCATTTTTTCCCAATTTAGTGAACGTTGTGTTACTTTTATAAGTGTTGCTTAGCAACAAATGTGTCTAAGAAGTGACGTAGTAACGTCCAGTACACATGTTAGCGATACGTTAGCATGTTACTGTGCAGGTAGCAAACAAACTACTAAATACTTCCAGTTGTCGTTAAACTCAGACCTGTTTCCTTCTGTCCGAATATTTCTTCTGGAGCTTCTCGACTGTTTCCGCCCCGTTAGTGTCTTTAAACTGGTTCATATCTAAAGTTATTGGAGCTTTATTATCGATAAACTTGTTGCAGGTTTGTGTTTTCTTTTCTCCTCGATCACTAGCGTCAAGAATCACAAATTACACTGAACTTCCGGTTACAACTTTCAAATTAAAACATTTTCACTCATATCGATAGTGTTTTTTATCAAATTAATCAATTAAATCACAATCAAAATTACTTTATTTATCCCTGAGGGTGAATTCAGTCAGTCTGGTAACTCTGGAAGAATGAGACAGCCTTATATCTATGTCTTTATATTTGACGTACCTTATTTTGAAATTCCAATCACAAAACTTCCGGTATCATTCTATCTAACTACGAAACTTGTCTAAACGTGTCTCGGCGGTGTGTGAAACTGTAAACTGCTCTGAAACAAAACACAATCTGAATTTGGCGGATGATGGTCATGTGATGAACGAGTGGCGCCCTCTAGAGGAAGGACATCTATAACCCGTTAACAACTCTGTTTTAATCATTTTTATTCCACATAGTAGGTTAATTAAATATGATTTGAACAAAAATAAAGACGGTATTAACCCTCGAGGCAAGTGTCACATACGTGGGTCAATGACGTATAAGGATTTTCAACAGGCCAAATTTTAAACACAAAAAAATAGCATATCTATTGTAATTGTTCAAACATTCTGAATGTTGTGCACACAGAAATTAAAATAAAAAAATGAAATGAAGCGTTTTTAGTGTTTTTTTTACCCATATGAATCGGCCATGGCCTTAAAAAACGTCATGTGGTGCGACCGTGATTTATCTTAAAATTAGTTATTTTCCATAATGTGCTTAACTTTTTTTTACAAGTTCTCAGTTATTTAAAGTGTTTAGAAACAAGTATTTAAACTTCTTTTGATATTTTGTCAATAATGATTTCATATTTTTGTTCCATAATGTTACAGTCCCGTTCTTCATTGTGCTGACACAACTATAGTTCTTCTAAATTTCATTATACTGATTTAAAAAAATAAAATCTACCAGTCACCTAAGTATACTGTATCAGTGATTAATATTCCAGCTACAGAAACTAGATATTATATTTTGAATTCAATACAGTTACTGCTTTTATTGGTCGCACCACATGATGAGTGGTCGCACCAAATGACATGAAGATATTATATAATAAATATAGGTCAATAAACAGGTCAATAAACAATACTTTTAATACAAAACATAGCATTTCATGTGATAATAAGGACATTACAATAATAACAATACAAATAAAACAATTTAATTACATTTTCAGAAACATGAAAAATCTCAAACATAAACGCACAGTGTTTTGAACAAACATTTCATACTTTACAATAAAGATCTGAATGTGCACCACATTGCCTTGGTGTCCTGAAATGTTTTTTTAATAACATTTTTAAAAGTAAAACAATCTTAAACACAAGTGCACAAAAATTGGATTTGTTTTAAACAAAGACTTCATAACCATTTTAATTTTTTTTATAAATCCATCAAACATACAGTAACTGCAGTAACTTGACAAAAGAATTAATCAATTATGTTTATCATACTATTTTCATCAGAGCCTTGTATTATAGTAAATCATGTAATCATTCACAAAGCCACAAATGTGTGCTTCTATTAAAACAGTTTGTGATGATGCATAATGATTTCATCACACTTGAAAATCATAACATGACTTCTGGGTATTTTAATGCATATGTCAAAGTGGGGGTATATTGTTAACTGCAGGCAGTTTTTAGCCCAGGCATTCATTCCTTTCTCTGTAAGCACAAGATGCAGCCCTCCATTTCTCTCTTTGTTTAGTTTTCTCTCTCTGTGGCAGATCATCTGACTTTATATATAGAATCTTTCCCTGTTGTTTTCTTCTCTGATAGCTTTCTTTTCTTCTAGCAAGGTACTCCTCTCTTACCACTGGGTCAGTTTTTGTTTTGCTTGACAGTGGCATCTGGTAAAATAGATTAAAACAGTAAATAAATGACAAATGACTAATGAATACATAATTACCACAGTGAAATTGCATGCTCCATCTTTTTTTACATTTTTCTCATGATATTGTACAAAAAACTAAATGTTAAATTTCATTTCTGAAATACTGAGAAAACAATACTCAAATTGTACAAAAAACTATTCCAAAAAATGTTAACATAAAGTATTTTTTGTATGTTAGTCTTAAATTAAATATAAAAGCACAATAACTGCCTATCTAGGACATATATTTATTATCAAAAACACTCAACAATGGTCGCACCACATGATACCTGGTCGCACCAAATGATATTTTCATGTTCAGTCAACATTTACAGGCAAATAATTAGAATCCTTAACAAAACAAGCTAGCTTTACACAAAAGGCAAGTTTAAATTTTCTAATCAAAATATATATTTGTAGAAATAGTTTAATATTCATAATTTTTTGGAGGTCATACCACATGACATCCAGATATGGCAACTACATACCAACCGTTAAAAGCGATATGTTTTATCAAATTTGAGAAAGATTAACAAACCTGCTTGCTGTCTCCAAGGGTTCTTGGCAAACTGTTGGATGATGCAACTTCCTGTCTTGGTCTGGATTTCAAAGTTAATGTCCCAAAGTGGTAATTTCTTGATGGTCGCACCACATGATATTTCATAAAATGGACATCCTCGGACAAAGTTTGCTTGTATGTTATAATGGAACTATAACTACAAATGCCTTGAAAATTTGTACAGGACGAAAAAACACTTTGAAAATCATGCCAAATGGGAAAGAAAATATATTTGAACAGATTTAGGGTAATTTTATAGACGTTTTCCAAACAAAAATGAAGGCCGGACAGTCGCACCACATGATATTTTGACACTTTAAAGAGCACAAAAATTGCCAACAACTAACTGTTTTTGAAAGGTTAAAGTAGGTTTATATGTGGGAGATATACTGCATACCTGTGGTTTCTTTTTACGAGTTTAAACCTTTTTTTAACTGTAAAAAATACAGTCGGACAAAAAATTTGGGCGTCACGTCATTGACCCACAAGTGTCATAAAAATGTGATATATGATTTTTTTTTCATTTTCACCGCATCAAACCTTTTAGCAGCTTATTATTATTATTATTATTATTATTATTATAATTATTTTTATTTATTTATTTATTTATTATTATTATTATTATTATTATTATTATTATTATTAATTATTGTATTTTTATTATTATTATTATTATTATTATTATTATTATTATTATCATTATTATCATTATTATCACAGTTACAATGACCTACATCATAAAAAAGTTTCATTTCTCTGATAAAAACAGATAAATAAAAAAATAATATATACATATAAAAACAATTTTTTTTCATTTTTTATGCTTTTATGCCCTTTTTGTCATAAGAACCTGATTTTCTCAATAATGGGAGTCAATGGGACCAAAACGTGTGAGTGTTATGTGTATCTCCTATTCTATACATCTTGCAAAAGAGGAATTTTGGATTTTTTAGAAATTATAATAAAAAACAAATCCTGGCCAAGCTTCATACAATTAGCCTTCAAACTGACCGATATATTGAGAATCAAAAACATAAAATTAGCTGAATGTACATGTTTGGTCAAAAACAGAAACAAAACTGTTGTTTTTAGATATTTAAACAATTTATTCTGTGTTCTTCGAATTGTAATATGTCATACTTTATGTATTGTTTACATTTTGTCATCTGATTAGCCTGTCCATTATTCTTCATATTAAAATAGTGTTTTGTTATGGTCATACCAATGAAGCCCTCTATCAGGAGAATTTTAGTTACTCAAGCCTATATTTTTGCTGTGATATTGATGTCCATCTAAACATATCAAGTTAAGACAATAGTACAGTTAAGACTGTAGGTCTTTAATAATCTACTACAACATCAGCTGAGCTCTGTTCTGGTGGTTTTCATTGTAACTGCATAAAAAAAGAGATGATTAACCTCAATGAGGTGCTTTTTTTTTAAAGGGCAGTTTTCATTTTGGCATAAAACCTACATTTGAGTTTTATAAATGAACAATTTTCATCTCATTTCAGTTCTCAATGTCCTGAGGCAAGTTATTTTCTCTGAGGCTGATGGATGGAGGCTTCACATCAGACACACTGTAGTTACACGTCTGAGCCAGAGGGTGGCGTCAGAGACTCATCAGAGACCACAACAAGCAGCTTAACTCTCACCTGATTTATATATAAATATACAGTATATATAGTCTGTGGTCTCACTATGCTTTGCTGCTTTACTGACTTTGTTTCCAACATGCTAACAAGTGGAGTCAGGCCACTGGATACCAGCAGTTCAATAATATACACACAAAAAATATGAATTAATTAAATAAATATTAAATTTCATTTCTACCACAAGACTGATCCTGAATGATTTGTTTTTTTTTACTTGGGCTGCAACTAACGATTATTTTCATTATCGATTAATGTGTCGATTATTTAAACGATTAATCGATTAGTTGTTTGGTCAATAAAATGTATGAAAATATCAATGAGTGTTTCCAAACCACAAGATGACGTCCTCAAATCTCTTGTTTTGTCCACAAACCAAAGAGATATTCAGTTTATTGTCATAAAGGAACAAAGAAACCAGAAATATTCACATTGAAGAAGCTGAAATCAGAGAATTTGGACTTATTGTCTTTAAAAACTGCTCAAACCAATTATTAGATTATCAAAATAGTTGGCGATTAATTTAATAATCGATTATTGTTTGATTAATTTAATAATTGCTGCAGCCCTATTTTCTACAATTGAACTTTTTCTGATTTATAAAATATTTTGTATATATATATTATTACAAAACTGCAATATTGGTGGTATAACAATAACACGTGTTAAATATATATATGAATATTATAGGACTCTTAAACTGCTGATATCACAATAATTCATAATAATTAAAAATACATAGCCATTCCTTAGTAATAAAATTCAAACAGTTGAATAACAGCTCTATAAATTCTAAAATACAGTACTGAAAACTCCCTGCCAGCTCATTTATCAGTAGCTCAGCTCATCCTGAGGAGCTCCAGGGATAAAATAAGTATATTAAAGTGTGTTTTAGGGACATTAACCTCTCTGCTCCTGAGTTGCTCCTTCACCCACAGCCAAGCATTCAGACATGATGTTTAGCCAGCTGGGCCAAGTTCTCCAGACCTGAATAGTCGACAACTGGCTGAAAGATTAATGCCCTCGCTCTCAGTTTGGCTAATTAGCAGCCACCTCCATTAATACACACTCTCATAATTCAATCACTTTGTCCCTGCAGGCTGCAGAGAAATTAGACCAACACTGATCTTCATTAGAGAGCTGTTTGCTTTATCCCCTTTATATGGAAATCACTCTTCGCTTATGTTAATTGGTCATCATAGAAGTTCCTCATTCAGGGCTTTGCTGCCAGAAGGAGACAGAGTTTACCAGTTTTAAGGTTAGAAGTCATCAGGTCAACAGCCGTGTTGTCTCAGGCCACGCCATCTCTAATGTCCTCTCACTCTGCGTGTCTCCATTATAAAAAAAGGCTCCAGAGAGATTTAGAGACTCTGGAGGTGACGTTTGTTTTTCAATCGTCGCATAAACGCTTAGCAACAGATTCTACCGTGATCATATAAGCGACTGTTAGTCTGTTAGCACATACACACTGTACTGCTACAGAGCTAACTGTTAGCCTGTTAGCAATTTGCAGACTGGACGCTACGGGATTAAAATCCCCTCTGGCCCTGCAGCTGGGAGAGACTGCTGCAGGAGGACTGTGCCGCTTCTACTCGTTCTTACTCTTCTTAAGGAGCTGCGGGGGCCAGAGGCTCTTCTTAACGAGCCTCCGGCCCCGCGGCTCATTAAGAAGAGTAAGAACGAGTCTCCAAAAGTCTCCAATAACACCAGAAAAAGTTGCTGGATTTGTCTCCAGTCGCTTTTTTGAAAAATAGTCTCTAAGGGGGCCTAAAAAGTCGTTAAATATAGCAACAAAGTTGCTAAGTTAGCAACACTGCTTCTCTGGCTTTTACAAATATCGCGTGTTGTTGTCACATCCTGCTTAGCGTTTGCTTAGAACATTTTGAACTCATGGCATTTACTTGTAATTGAGTATTTTTAGGCTATTAAGTGTCTAATTGTATTTACGTAAAGGACTGTTGTACTTCTTCCATCACATAATAAAAGTAAAACATCCCTCAGGGACAGAGACAACATGTGGAGGTTTAAAGAGCAGACAGGGCATTTATTCTTTGGATCTAAAACACAGACGTGTTCCTGTTTAACCACTTTGTAATTTGACAAAAACAATCTACAGATAATGATAAAATAATTGGAGCTCATTGTCACTAAACAGTGGGACATTAATATCAGGAGCAATCCTCCTCTTTTATTGTGGAGGAGTTAGTTTATCCACCCACTTTTTAGCATGCAGCTCATATTAATGTGTGTGTGTGTGTGTGTGTGTGTGTTCTTGTATTTCCTACATAGTGAGGACCAGAGCGCATTTTTAACCAACAGAGTGAGGACATTTTTCCGAAGTGAGGACATTTCGGCCGGTCCTCACTTCTTTAAAGGCTTTTTTATATTCCAGACTTTGTTTTAAGGGTTAAAGGTTACATGATAATGATAATTAACTGAAACTGTATTGTGTGGTTACAGAACTAACTAAAATTATAGTGAAAATGTCCTTCGTTTTCGTCTTTGTCAACTTTTTTCATACATAATGAAGATGGATCAGACAAAGGAAATAAAGGCAAAATTTACTGTGACCTCTTTTAATCTCCCACCCAACAAATACCCCATTACAAAACACTACAACTAAAAAAAACTAAACTAGAACTAAAGCATTTAAAAAAAATATAAATACTTAGCTAAAACTAGCAAACTCACTCTAAAAACTAGTTAAAACTCACTGAATTTGAAAACAAAAATTCACAACAAAATTAAAACTAAAACTAATTAAAAATCCAAAACTATTATAACCTTGCAAGGGAATCCACTGTTACAATGAGGGTCCTCACAAAGATAGAAGTACAAGAATGTGTGTGTGTATTCTTGTACTTCCTACATAATGAGGACCGTAACAGGTTGTTAACCGAAAGTGAGGACATTTTTGCAAAATTAGGACATTTCAGCCAGTCCTCACTTATTTTTTAAGGAAATAAAGGCAAAATTTACTGTGACCTCTTTTAATCTCCCACCCAACAAATAGCCCATTACAAAAAACTACAACTAATAAAAACTAAACTAAAACTAAAGCATTTCAAAAAAATAAAAACTAAACTAAAACTAGCAAACTCACTCTAAAAACTAGTTAAAACTAACTGGATTTAAAAACAAAAAATCACAACAAAATTAAACTAAAACTAATAATGAGGGTCCTCACAAAGATAGAAGTACAAGAATGTGTGTGTGTGTTTTCTTGTACTTCCTACATAATGAGGACCGTAACAGGTTTTTAACCGAAAGTGAGGACATTTTTGCAAAATTAGGACATTTCGGCCGGTCCTCACTTCTTTAAAGGCTTTGTTTAAGGGTTAAAAACAAAATTAAAACTAAAACTAATTAAAAATCCAAAACTATTATAACCTTGCAAGGGAATTCACTGTTCCAATGAGGGTCCTCACAAAGATAGAAGTACAAGAGTGTGTGTGTGTGTGTGTGTGTGTGTGTGTGTGTGTGTGTGTGTGTGTGTGTGTGTGTGTGTGTGTCCATACATCCACATTGAGGGCGTCTGAAGCAGTTATCGTCTGCTCCTTCTGTTTTCTGACAAACATCACAAACACAGAGCAGCCCAGGGGATAAAACCAGACAAAAGCAATCAAGTCCCATCATTGAATTAACAACATATTGCTGTGTTGTATTTGCAAAAGCAATTATCCTCCGTCTCATGACACAAAAAGCACATGCACACACACATGCAGGCGCTCTCACACTCAATTAAAGTGGCGGTGGCAGCGTGCTGCTGTGACAGTGATTGCATTTCAATGGGCCCGGCTCTGAGAGTCCACAGAGCCGTATTATGTATGCTAATGCTAGCTGTAAAGACGGGTCTGGGGGCCGGGGGGGGGGCGCCCGGGGCAATTAAACCGCCCCGAGGCTCGGACAAGACGCCGTGTCCCTGGGCAGGACCGCCACTTTACGGGCTCTTCCATATTAAAGATATATTTCTGGAATATCACAGAGATAAGGCTGTAAAACGTGAAGCCTCATAGAGAGCGGAGGGTTGATGGAAGCAAGGGAGCAGTTAGATGAAACGTTTATCTATTAGGAATAATTAGGAATAAGTCTGATTCATCTCTGAGATCTTTGTTCAGATTTTACACATTCATGTTTTTTCACATGTTTTTTAGTCATTTTGTGTCTTTTTTTTAGTTATTTTGTGTCATTTTGTGTCTTATATGTCTTTTTTGTCTCTTTTTTTTAGTTGTTTTGTGTCTTTTTTGGTCATTTTGTGTCTTTTTTTTAAGTCATTTTGTGTCTTGTTTGGTCATTTATGTCTGTTGTTGTGTCTTTTTTTAGTTATTTTGTGTCTTTTTTGTCATTTTTTGTCTTTTTTGCTCATTTTGTGTCTTTTCTTAAGTCATTTTGTGTCTTTTTTTTGTCATTTTCTGTCTCTTTTTTAGTTATTTTGTATCTTTTTTGGTCATTTTGTGTCTTTTTTTTGTAATTTTGTGTCATTTTGTGTCTGTTGTTGTGTATGTTTTAGTCATTTTGTGTCTTTTTTGGTCATTTGTGGCTTTTGTTGTGTATTTTCTAGTTATTTTGTGTCTTTTTTTGTCATTTTGTGTCTTTTTTTTCGTCATTTTATGTCTTTTTGTATCTTATAAGTCTTGTAAGTGTTGATGAAACATCTTTGTAACTGTTGATATTCTAGTTTCCAGCATGTATTTACTCAGTATAGGTGATAAAATCTCAGCAACAAGCTGTAATATGTTATTATCCATATCCATATTAAAGATATATTTTTGGAATATCACAGAGATAAGGCTGTAAAACGTGAAGCCTCATAGAGAGCGGAGGGTTGATGGAAGCAAGGGAGCAGTTAGATGAAACGTTTATCTATTAGGAATAATTAGGAATAAAGATCTGATTCATCTCTGAGATCTTTGTTCAGGTTTTACACATTAATGAAAGGGTCAAAGGTCAGTGAGGAGCAGAAACCCTGGAGGCTGCAGTCTGTTGCTCACATGGAAGAATTACAGTTCTTCTCAATTGCTAAAACACAATTTCTGAAACCTTTCTCCATTTTCTAAAAACATTAAAGACAAAAGCTCAGATTCAAGCACTATTTACAAAACCTCTGACTTCTCGTACAAAATGAAACTTTCACCTCAAAAGAGTTTTACTTGTTCTCAAAACCAAACGTCATTTTGTGTCTTTTTTGGTCATTTTGTGTCTTTTTTTTAAGTCATTTTGTGTTTTTTTTGTCTTTTTTTTCTCTTTTTTGGTCATTTTGTGTCTTTTTTTAAGTCATTTTGTGTCTTTTTTAAAGTCATTTTGTCTTTTTTTGTCTTTTTTTGTCTTTTTTTTTCTCTTTTTTAGTTATTTTGTGTCTTTTTTGGACTGCTCTCAAATCATAAACAAAGCCATCAAAATGATATTATACAATATCAAGCAGTCAGTAAACGATACACTAATAAAAAGAAAACATGCTGTTCACAACATACCTTTCTCAGGGAGAAGTGCATTTTTATTCTCAAAACAAATTTCATATTTTTCCGTCATTGTCTTTTGATGAATGAAAACATGTTCTATCTATCAAAGGAGCTCAAAATTGATCAGAAATGATACTCCACTTTGCTCTTTGAATGTTTTTTTCCAGTATGAAGCCTCCAATCGTCACATTGTTTCTTCCATCCATTGTTAGACTGTTAGATTGTAAATTAACCTGACTGATTATTCTGATATCAAGATACGAGGAACAAAAGTTGGAATAAAACATTTTTCCATGAAGATAGCATGGCATGAGAGATAAAGTGTATATCTTGTAAATCGTTATTAACCCTCCTGTTATGTTGTGGGTTAAATTGACCCATTTTCAAAGTTTAAAAACAAAAAAAAAAATTAGTTGAAAGTGGTGTTGGGACAGTGAAGCTTTGTGAAGCATTTGCTTTATTTTTTAGCCCACTAGATGGCGCTCTTGGCTTTAAAAAAAAAGCTAATAAAAAGTTTTATTGTGCCTTTTTTTTATGAAAAAAGAGTGAATTATCCTCATTGAACCTGATCTGTCAGAGGTAAAGAACACCACTGCACTAAATATTGATTGAAATAGTTAGTAATGGAGTTATTAATGAAATATAAACATTATTGGGATTTATTAGTTTCTGACAATTAATAATAATATAATTAAACATGTCTCAGGTCAAACTGACCCATGAACATTATTGCTGTTATATAACAGGAGGTAAATCAATCTTTTCCAAACATATCACAATGAAAATGAAACCACACTGTAAAAATGTTTGTAGAAATTACAGTAAAACTTTGTCAAATTGCACCAGAAATAGGGCGTAAATTTAAAAATTGTATATCACCGCAGTAGGCACTTTCAATTACTGTAAACCAGGGGTCTCAAACTCAAATTACCTGGGGGCCGCTGGAGGCAGTAACAAAATGACCAAAAAAAGATACAAAATTACAAAATAATGACACAAAATAACAGAAAAAAAACTTAAATACTTAAAAAAAGACACAATAAGACCAAAAAAAGACACAAAATTACTAAAAAAAGACACAAAAAGACCACAAAAAAAAAAAGACACAAAGTTACCTAAAAAAGACACAAAATGACCAAAAAAAGAATGTTACATGTTGATTTTACATTGATTAGAGACCAAACTGTCAATATGAAGACACAAGATAATAGATCTGAGGGACAGGGGAAAAATAGAAAGCAGGGGTCTCAAACTCAAAATACCTGGGGGCTGCTGGTGGGAGTATCAAAATGACCAAAAAAAGACACAAAATGACAAAAAAAGACACAAAATTACTAAAAAAGACACAAAATGACAGAAAAAAAGACACAATATTACAGAAAAAAGACACAAAATGACCAGAAAAAGATACAAAATGACCAAAATGACTGAAAAAAACACTAAATTACTTTAAAAAGACACAAAATGACAATGAAAATAGACACATAATTAACAAAAACGACACAAAATTATTTAAAAAAGACACAAAATGACAATAAAAAGACACAGAATTACTAAAAAAAGACACAAAATTACCAAAAGAAGACACAAAATTATTTTAAAAAGACACAAAATTACTAAAGAAGACACTAAATTATTTGAAAAATTCACAAAATTACCAAAAAAAGACACAAAATTACCAAAAAAAGTAATTAAAGGGACCTTCCACACAACACAGTAAAGTGCCATTCATATAAAACTCACATTAAACTTTCATATCAAGGTGGGGGCCACAAAATTAATGGAGAAATACCATGATGTCAGAAGGACATAATTACCCTAAAAATAACAGGAATATTCAGTCTAAATTACAGTTTTCGCTGATATTTACATTAAATTTTACAGTAGAAAACCCACTTGCTGTATTTTTTACGGTGAAGTTCTGGCAACCACAGCTGCTGGTATTTTACCGTAAATTAAACAGATTTTTTTTTTTACAGTGTACGAGGAATAAAACCCGACAAAGTAAACAATTTATTTGACCTCTTTTTATGAAATGATTGTGACAATATGATTTATTCTTGACAGATAAAGTTTATATCTTCTCAAAACTTAATTAATCAATATCTTCGAAACATATCACAATGAAAATTAAACCACAATAAACTGAGGATTGTGTCTGAAAACAGAATTATTCCAACTTTTTGGGCGACCGTGTAAATCAATGTTTGTAATGAATACAATAAGATTTTTTTTAGATTTTTTTTTTTATAGAAAACGTTTTACAAGGGTTATAACATTTGACATTCCGGTTTAATTTCATTGTGGCATCGTTTCCTTTCCTTCGCCTCCTCGAGTGGAGCTCTTGAAGGTTTCATTAGCTTCATTAAAAGAGCACTTAGAGATAATTATTGCAATCAAAACATGAAATGCAAAACACAATTAGTGCTTGTAAGAGGCTCGGTTCTTAATGACACAATCACACTAAACACACTTGTTCACAGTTCAATTGTTTGTGTTGTTTCTCATTTATTTTCTAACCTTCTTGTTCTGAAATCCATCACAAAGCGTTTCGTTTAAAGCGTTTCTGATTCTAGTGATCCAGTTTAATGCTGCAGATTAATATCAGTGACAACTATTCATGCAATCAGCATTTAGCCCTGCAGGATTTATCCCCATAATAACTTCTGCTGTTTAAGAGCTGTAATAGCTACGTCCGCTTATATTTATTAGATTAATTTCTGCAGATTTAATTGATGCATGAATATTTTAATGTTTACCTCTAACATACTGTACAAGGCCTCTGGGGCCAAAGGGAACAGGGACGTGGAGTAAATCTGATCCTGGAGAACCTGAAACACACTTTTCTGTAATTGAAATGTGTGAAATGTTTTTAATTATTCAATGGATTCTGAGTTTAATCAGATTTTTAGATTAGTCTGATTATTCTGTTGCTGAAATATAAATGGGGATTAGTGATTATAGTAAAGTAGGTGAGAATAACAGTAGATTAAAGTTGGCTGAGATTCGTTTTATTCTCCTGCTGAAACTTACACTTATTTCTTCTCCTTTAATCATTTAGTTTGACCTTTTTTATGGTCTTACTTTCACTCTATTCCAGCCTCTGACTGGACACAGAAACAGTACAAAGAAAAGAATGTTACATGTTGATTTTATGTTGTTTAGACAGGAAAGAATAGATCTGAGGGACAGGGGAAAAATAGAAAGCAGGGGTCTCAAACTCAAATTACCTGGGGGCCACTGGGGCAGTATGACCAAAAAAAGACACAAAATTACTAAAAGAAAGACACAAAATGACTGAAAAACACTAAAGTACTTAAAAAAAGACACAAAATGACCAAAAAAAGAGACAAAATGACTGAAAAAACACTAAATTACTTTAAAAAAAGACACAAAATGACAAAAAAGACACATAATTACCAAAAAAGACACAAAATGACCAAAAAAAGACACAAAATGACTGAAAAAACACTAAATTACTTTAAAAAAAAGACACAAAATGACCAAAAAAAGACACAAAATGACTGAAAAAACACTAAATTACTTAAAAAAGACACAAAATTACTTAAAAATGACACAAAATTACTAACAAAAGACACAAAATGGCAGAAAAAACTAAATTACTTAAAAAAGACACAAAATGACCAAAAAAAGACACAAAATGACCAAAAGAAGACATGAAATTACTGAAAAAAGACCAAAATTATTATAAAACACACAAAATTATAAAAAAAGGCACAAAATGACCAAAAATGACACAAAATTACCAAAAAAGACACAAAATTACTAAAAAAAGACACAAAATTATTTTTAAAAATCACAAAATTACCAAAAAAAGACACAAAATGACCAAAAACAGTAATTAAAGGGACCTTCCACACACAACACGGTAAAGTGCCATTCATATAAAACTCACATTAAACTTTCATATCAAGGTGGGGGCCACAAAATATCATCACGAGGGCCACAATTGGCCCACGGGCCGCCAGTTTGAGACCCCTGCTTTAAGTACATTTTGATGCTGATACTTTTGTACTTTTACTTCAGTAAGTTCTGAATGCAGGACTTTTACTGTAGTGGAGTAATTTCACAGTGTGTATTAGTACTTTTACTGTAGTAAAGGATCAGAATACTTCTTCTTCTACTTCTTTTCCCGCCACATTTTTTCTTTCCGTCGTACTTTAAATGAACCCGACGACTCGATGTATGTGCAACCTCGATGACCCCGGATGTGACAGGAAGTTGATCAACCCCTTTAACACTTTTAATGGTCACTTCAGTTGCGTCAGAGCTTTTTTTTTTTTTTTTGTTGCTCATGTTTCTCTGCTGCAGCATGAATCGACCCTCTGTTGGACAGACAGAGCGCCAAACCAGCTTCTATAGGAGACGAATACATTAACACAGTCCTGGTGGTGGAGTCTGACCTCCACGCCCACACACACACACACACAGCATTCCTCCAGTGTGTGTGTGTGTGTGTGTGTGTGTGTGTGTGTGTGCATGCTGGGGGGTTTGAAGGCCGATATGGACACCAATATTTTTCCTATTGATACATTTTTATACCAGGAAGTGGTATAAAATGATTGAAATGAGTTTATTCTGTGGAATTCAAGAACTTTACACTGTAAAAACTGTAAAAAATAATCTGTTTAATTTAAAATATCGGCAGTTTTAGTTGCCAGAACTTCACCGTAAAAAATACAGTGAGTGCTTTTTCTAATGTAAATTTAAATGTAGGCTAAATATCAGCAAAAATGTCCAGATAATGATAAAGTTATAACAATCATAGCGTGCTAGCATTAGCCGGCGATTGATAGCGTGCTAACATTAGCCAGCGATTGATAGCGTGCTAACATTAGCCGGCGATTGATAGCGTGCTAACGTTAGCAGGCGATTGATAGCTTGCTAACATTAGCCGGCGATTGATAGTGTGCTAACGTTAGCCAGCGATTGATAGCGTGCTAACGTTAGCCGGCGATTGATAGCATGCTAACGTTAGCCGGCGATTGATAGCGTGCTAACGTTAGCCGGCGATTGATAGCGTGCTAACATTAGCCAACGATTGATAGCGTGCTAACGTTAGCCAGCGATTGATAGCGTGCTAACATTAGCCAATGATTGATAGCGTGCTAACGTTAGCCGGCGATTGATAGCGTGCTAACATTAGCCAACGTTTGATAGCGTGCTAACATTAGCCAGCGATTGATAGCGTGCTAACGTTAGCCGGCGATTGATATCGTGCTAACGTTAGCCGCCGATTGATAGCGTGCTAACATTAGCCGGCAATTGATAGCGTGCTAACATTAGCCGGCGATTGATAGCGTGCTAACGTTAGCCGGCGAGCAAGTACAAGACCAACTGGGTGCCTTTGAGAGAGACCAACTAAAACGTGAATCATTAATTAATTTAATTTGTTTTTAATCATATTTATCTAGAAATAACGTGATAATATCACAAGCGTATCCAGACGTTATAACGTTATAACGATCATAGCGTGCTAGCGTTAACATGCTATCGATCAGCTGTTAACGTTAGCACGCTATGATCGTTATAACGTTAGCGTGCTAACGTTAGCAGTCGAGCAAGACCAAGTCCATCTCGGTGCCATTGAGAGAGACCAACTAAAATATATCATTCATTTATTTGATTTGTTTAATGGGCTAGCAGGCTAACACTATATATCACGTTATAACATGAAACTATCATTATCTTGTAATAACGTGATAATATCCAGTGTGTCTAGACGTGTGCATCACTTTTAAGTGTCCTCTGGAAACACTTCTGTTGTGTTGTGGTCTTTGTTTTCTAAATGCTGCTCTTGTGTTGTCAAGTTGAAGAAGATGTTTTCTCAGTTTGCTTGTGTTTTGTGTATTTGCATGTTTTCTTTCAAGTTGCAGCGCTGTGAGCTCTCATATCACTATTATGCTGATGACACACAACTATATACATATGTTTCCCCAGTTTCTTAAATCTTAATAATGAGCAGAAAAAAAACATTTTGCTGTTGCACTTACATAAAACAAATTTAAACCTGTGTATTTCACAAACATGTATTTAACTATCCTTACATAATAGCGTGCTAACGTTAACATGCTATCGATCGGCTGTTAAAGTTAGCACGCTATGATCGTTATAACGTTAGCGTGCTAACGTTAGCAGTCGAGCAAGACCGAGTCCATCTCGGTGCCATTGAGAGAGACCAACTAAAACATATCATTCATTTATTTGATTTGTTTAACGGGCTAGCAGGCTAACGCTAGCAGGCTAACACTATATATCACGTTATAACATGAAACTATCATTATCTTGAAATTACGTGATAATATCAAGCGTGTCCAGACGTGTGCGTCACTTTTAAGTGTCCTCTGGAAACACTTCTGTTGTGTTGAGGTCTTTGTTTTCTAAATGCTGTTCTTGTGTTGTCAGATTGATGAAGATGTTTTCTTACTTTGCTTGTGTTTTGTGTATTTGTATGTGTTTTTTTAAGAGCACTTTGAGGAACTTGAAGTCAGATGTTGAGCAATAAGAAAGAAAGAGGATTGATGTGTTCAGACTGAGACAGTGCAGTGATAAAGGATGCTGCAGTCCAGTCTCTCAGGTCCAGAATGAGTTTTAGAAAAAAAAACGGTAAAAAAAAAAGAGGAATGTCAGGAAACCAGCTGTTGACACAAGAACCACGGCTATAATCATTTTATTCTCTGTATCAACGGTATGGTAAACAGCAGAAATTCACCATTGACATTATAAAGTAATAAACCAGGAATGTGCTCCTCCATGTATTTGATAGGCCGGAGCGTTTCAGGATGACATTCCACTGCAGAACAACTTGGACAACAATGTTTTAGCCTGAAACCTTTCACATGGGGAACCCCGCTGCAGCGCTACTGTTGGTCTCAGCGTTGTTTTAAGACAGGGGTCTAAAAAACTCAAATTACCTGGGGGCCGCTGGAGGCAGTATCAAAATGACCAAAAAAAGACATGAAATTACTAAAAAAAAGACACAAAATGACAGAAAAAAACTAAATTACTTTAAAAAAAGACACAAAATGACCAAAAAGACACAAAATGACCAAAAAAGGACACAAAATGACCAAAAAAAGACACAAAATTACCAAAAAAAGACACAAAATGACAGAAAAAAAACTAAATTACTTAAAAAAAGACACAAAATGACTAAAAAGACACAAAATTACAAAAAAAGACACAAAATGACAAAAAAAGGACACAAAATGACCAAAAAAAGACACAAAATGACCAAAAAGACACAAAATGACCAAAAAAAGACAAAAAATGACAGAAAAAACTAAATTACTTTAAAAAAAAGACACAAAATGACCAAAAAGACACAAAATTACTAAAAAAAAAGAGACAAAACGACCAAAAAGACACAAAATGACCAAAAAAAGACACAAAATGACAGAAAAAAACTAAATTACTTTATAAAAAGACACAAAATGACCAAAAAGACCCAAAATTACTAAAAAAAAGACACAAAATGACCAAAAAAGACACAAAATGACCAAAAAGACACAAAATTACTTTAAAAAAAAAAGACACAAAATGACCAAAAAAGACACAAAATGACCAAAAAAAGACACAAAATGACTGAAAAAACACTAAATTACTTAAAAAAAAGACACAAAATGACAGAAAAAAACTAAATTACTTAAAAAAAGACACAAAATGACCAAAAAAAGACACAAAATGATTTTAAAAAACGAAATTACTTCAGCTCTCTCTCTCTCTCTCTCTCTCTGACTAACATCTCTTTCCATTCCCGATTGTTTTATCAAACATACAAACAACATCTTTTGAGCCTTTTCTCAGTTGTTAAGCTGTTGCTAGTGTTCCTGCTGCATGTGGGAGGTTTGAGTTATTCCTGTCACTTTCCTAACACTGAGCCTTTAGGGAACAATTAGGTCCCTTTTATGTTGTTGGAGCTTATTTCATCACACTCCTCCTCCTCCACTGGTCCTCCTTTTTACACTGGAACACACACTCACACACACACACACACACACACACACACACACACACTTGGGCACAAACAGATGATAATATGAACACATATGGTCCATTAACTCTTCCAGTCTCCCAGGAGCCTCCTGCAGTTGAATGGCAGCCATTCCATCAGACTCATCAGCACTGCTGAGGGAATAATATTAAAAAAAGAGAAAATTAGCCTTTCTCTCAACACACACACACACACACACACACACACACACACACACACACACACACAGAATCTCTGCTCAGTGTGTGACATGTAGAGTATTTGGTTGTATCTCTGCTGTACATGTATCATTCATTTATTGATTTGTTTAACGTGCTAGCGGGCTAACACTAGCAGGCTAACGCTCGCGGGCTAATGCTATATATCACGTCACAACATGAAATTATCATTATTATGAAATAATGTGATAATATCAAGTGTGTCCAGACATGTGGATCACTTTTAAGTGTCCTCTGGAAACACTTCTGTTGTGTTGTGGTCTTTGTTTTCTAAATGCTGCTCTTGTGTTGTCAGATTGATGAATTGAAGATGTTTTCTCAGTTTGCTTGTGTTTTGTGTATTTGCATGTGTTTTCTTAAAACACGCACACACACACACGCACACACACACACATGCACACACACACACACACACACACACACACACACAATCTCTGCTCAGTGTGTGACATGTGGAGTATTTGCTTGTATCTCTGCTGTACGTGTATCATTCATTTATTTGATTTGTTTAATGGGCTAGCGGGCTAACGCTCGCAGGCTAATGCTATATATCACGTTATAACATGAAACTATCATTATCTTGAAATAACGTGATAATATCAAGCGTGTCCAGACGTGTGCATCACTTTTAAGTGTCCTCTGGAAACACTTCTGTTGTGTTGTGGTCTTTGTTTTCTAAATGCTGCTCTTGTGCTGTCAAATTGATGAATTGAAGATGTTTTCTCAGTTTGCTTGTGTTTTGTGTATTTGCATGTGTTTTCTTAAAACACACACACACACACACACACACACACACACACACACACAGAGTCTCTGCTCAGTGTGTGACATGTAGAGTATTTGCTTGTATCTCTGCTGTACGTGTATCATTCATTTATTTGATTTGTTTAATGGGCTAGCGGGCTAATGCTAGCAGGCTAACGCTAGTGGGCTAACGATCGCAGGCTAATGCTATATATCACGTTATAACATGAAACTATCATTATCATGAAATAATGTGATATTTTCATGTTAATTTCAAATTTTCATGTTATGAAATTATAATTATCTTGAAATAACTAGTAATTAGACGTGTGCGTCACTTTAAAGTGTCCTCTGGAAACACTTCTGTTGTGCTATGGTCTTTGTTTTCTAAATGCTGTTCTTGTGTTGTCAGATTCATGAAGATGTTTTCTCAGTTTGCTTGTGTTTTGTGTATTTGCATGTGTTTTCTTAAAACACACACACACACACACACACACACACAGAATCTCTGCTCAGTGTGTGACATTTGGAGTATTTGCTTGTATCTCTGCTCTACGTGTATCATTCATTTATTGATTTGTTTAACAGGCTAGCGGGCTAATGCTAGCAGGCTAACACTCGCGGGCTAACGCTATATATCACATTATAACATGAAACTATCATTATCATGAAATAATGTGATAATTTCACGTTAATTTCAAATTTTTTCACGTTATGAAATTATAATTATCTTGAAACAACGTGATAAAATCCAGCGTGTCCAGACGTGTGCGTCACTTTTAAGTGTCCTCTGGAAACACTTCTGTTGTGTTCTGGTCTTTGCAGCGTCTTGTGTTGTCAAATTCATGAAGATGTTTTCTCAGTTTGCTTGTGTTTTGTGTATTTGCATGTGTTTTCTTAAAACACACACACACACACACACACTCACACACACACACACACACACAGAATGTGGAGTATTTGCTTGTATCTCTACTGTGTGTGTGTGTGTGTGTTGTGTGTGTGTGTGTGTGTGTGTTGTGTGTTAAGTGTGTCTGTGGCCATGTGTGGGTTTGTGGGTTATTTCAGTGTACTTCCAAATATTTCATCTATATTCATGTATGTGCAAGTATGCTCCATTTTGGGAATGCAGCATGGAGAAAAAAAAAAAGTTTTTAGCGATTTATGTAAGGTGTGTTTGGAAGCGAGCCCGTCCATGTTTGTGTGTGCATGTTTGTGTGTGCGTGCATGTTTGTGTGTGTGTTTGTGTGTGCGTGTGTTTGTGTGTGTGTTGTTGTGAGTCCACAGCGCGGCTTGCTGCTCCCACGTCCCTGAGAATGAGGCCGATCAGATTGGACAGACAGTTTATTTCCAAACACGAGCGTCTGGCCTGCTGCCTCACACACATTCCAGTACTTCCAGACAGACTTTCAGAAGCGGGAATTAAAAGGCATCGGAGTTGTTAAAACATGACATTCCCAAAAAAGGGCTGCTGGGCCTCGAGACTCCACAGAAACATCCCACATGACTCAACGCCGCAGGAATGACAGCAGCGCCAGGGTCACTGCTGAAGGTCCTCCAGGAGATAGACTCTCTATTACTCTCTATTTCTGGCCTTCAGCCTCCCTCACATCTCACATCAGCTTTAACTGTTTGTTTGTGTTTTTATCTGATGCTGTTGCTCAAGGGAACATCAGCAGAGGCAACAAGGGAAGGACACATGTTGCTCTTTCACCTCCCGGACCAGATTTATTCTAGTGGCCCGACCTTTAAGCTACTGTTTCCTTCTGTCAGTAAACTGTGTACTGTGTTATTGTGTTATTTTCCCTTTTTTTGCAGATATTTTCAAATTCTGCAGTGTGCATTCAGCATTTGTAATGTATGTTTAATGTTTTTTTTGTGATTTTTGTGTATTTTTATACATATATATATATATTTATGTGTTTTTTATGTGTTTTTATATGTGTTTTTTGTAGTTTTTTTGTAATGTTTTTTGTAAAAAAAAACCAAATATATATGTGTTTACGGTGTGTTTTTTTGTCTTTTTTTTAATGCCTTTTTTGTTTAAAAAAATGTATGTGTTTTTGTGTGTTTTTGTTTTTTTATGTGTTTTTTTGTATTTTGTTGTGTGTTTTTCATGTTTTTTGTAATTTTTGTGTTTTTTTTTTTATGCAGTTGCTCAAGGGAACATCAGCAGAGACAACAAGTGAGGGACAGATGTTGATCTTTCACCTCCCGGACCAGATTTATTCTAGTGGCCCGACCTTTAAGCTACTGTTTCCTTCTGTCAGTAAACTGTGTACTGTGTTATTGTGTTATTTTCCCTTTTTTTGCAGATATTTTCAAATTCTGTAGTGTGCATTCAGCATTTGTAATGAATGTTTAATGTTTTTTTTGTTGTTGTGATTTTTGTGTATTTTTAGATGTTTTTTATGTATATTATATTTTAAGTTTTTTATGTGTTTTTATGTGTTTTTTGTGAATTTTTTGTAATGTTTTTTGTAAAAAAAATAATATGTATGTGTTTACGGTGTGTTTTTGTGTCTTTTTTATGTCTTTTTTGTTTAAAAAAATGTATGTGTTTTGTTGTGCGTTTTTTTAATTTTGGTGCTTTTGTATTTTTTGTGTGTTTTTCATGTTTTTTGTCATTTTTGTGTGTTTTTTGTGTGTTTTTATCTGATGCAGTTGCTCAAGGGAACATCAGCAGAGGCAACGAGGGAAGGACAGATGTTGCTCTTTCACCTCCCGGACCAGATTTATTCTAGTGGCCCGACCTTTAAGCTACTGTTTCCTTCTGTCAGTAAACTGTGTGTTCAGTCAGTGGTGGAAGAAGTATTTAGATACTTTATTTACTGCAGTAAAAGTACTAATACACACTGTGAAATAACTCCACTACAGTAAAAGTCCTGCATTCAAAACTTACTGAAGTAAAAGTACAAAAGTATCAGCATCAAAATGTACTTAAAGCATCAAAAGTCAAAGTACTCGTTATGCAGAATGGAGCCTTTTAGATTGTTTTATATATTCTAAATATATTATTGGATTATTATTATTGACGCATGAATGTAAACAGCATTATACTGTTGTCCATATAGGGCTCATTTAAACTACTTAATATACTGTTATGAAGTTTAATTTAAAAAAAATAAAGTCATTTTTATTATACCATCACTTTTACTTATAGTGGAGCAATTTCACAGTGTGGTATTAGTACTTTTATAATATTTTTTTATGTATTACAATAAGGCTGATATAAAAAGTTCTGCCGGCCCTTCAGCAATGAGGAATCTGATAGTAAATTGCTGTTCGGCTGAAACTAAATCAATAAAAGTATTAAACTCAGCGCAATCTAGTAGACTGCAATTGATTTTATCATTCCAGGGCCAAAAATAAGTATTATATCAGCAATGTTAATATATTTATATAATAATATGATACAGTGTTGCCATAAAAACATACTGATAACAAGATCTGATGCAAAAGTAAAATATTGAAAAGTAGAGTATTGAAACCTTGTGAGACATCTTTTTGAGTGTCTATCATAGACTGTATATAAATAATGGACGTAGTGAAAATACAATGAAAGCCTCAAAGTTATGAGACCAAACCGCTAAATGTCCTTTTTTCTATCTATATAACGTTATATATGACTTTATTGCCACGTTGCCGTGGATACGCATTGCTCTGCTTCTCTCCTGGTGACGGCTCGCCTTGTTAGTGACCTGTCAATCAAAGGTAGCCCCGCCCCAAATCATACGATTCTTTATCTTCTATTTTCTTCTAAATGGGGCCATTATTTACACTATTAACATCAGATTGTCTTGAAGAAGATTTTTTACTAGTGATTGAGACCATAGTGTTGTCCTGAAAAACATTTCTGAGGGAATAAATCAAGTGACAAGTTTTCTCATTTTGCATGGAAATGATTGGAGCAAAATGCTTCTGCAGCCAAACTTAGCGCCCCCTGCTGGAATTTTCAGTAGAATGCAGCTTAAGGCACTTCCTGGTTTGCCTCCCTGCTCAGACCTGGAGGTTGCCGCCTGGTTTCTACAGAAATATATATACATATAAAAGTTTGTATTTTTTTATTATACAATTTTAAAGTCTCATGAAGAAATACATGGTCCCTACACTGTAAAAAATGTTTGTAGAAATTACAGTAAAACTCTGTCAAATTACATCAGCAATAGGCCGTAAAATAAAAAAAAGTATTTCACCGTCGTAGACACTTTTAATTACCGTAAATCAAAGAATAGCACAAAACTTTAACTCTACTGTCATAAACTGTAGGAAACACACAGTTTTGCTGTAAAATATAACAATTTCATGTAAAATGAATGGAGAAATACCATGATGTGTGAATGAATGACACAATTACCCTAAAAATAACGGGAATATTCAGTCTTTTTAAAACATTTCTGAGGTAATAAATCAAGTGACAAGTTTTCTCATTTTGCACTGAAATGAATGGAACAAAATGCTTCTGCAGCCGTCAGCGCCCCCTGCTGGATTTTTCAGTAGAATGCAGCTTAAGGCACTTCCTGGTTTGCCTCCCTGCTCAGACCAGGAGGTTGCCGCTTGGTCATAACCAAATCCTTTCCAAATTCCTGCTTTCATTTCTGAACTTCTGAGACTTCCAACAACTGAAACCTCTCTGATCTTCTCTGACTCAGAGGGATAATTTCTTCATCTGGACACCCTCCACCAGCCATCACCTTCTGACTTCTCTACCTCGGTCCATATTCACAAAATGTTCTTCAAAGTGAAGGAGTGAAGCATTCCCAGAGTCCCCTGCAGCTGTTTCAGGCTAAGCCCCAACATGTGTTCTGGGTGCACCATGTCTGTCTGATCCATCTCACCACCAGATGGAGATAAGCTGGCATCCAAACCCCAAAACTCTTCCTTTGTGTGTCTATTACAAACGGCCCCAGGTCTGAAGAAACGACTACAAAGTGGCCCAGAATGCACTTGTACCCTTTACATTCAGGTGGCTCCTTATGTTGGTATTGGATCGTCTATGGTTGGCACAAAAAACTATCTATGTTGATTATTTATCTAAAAATCTATAAGATATGCCTGTATAGATCCCAATGCAGAACCCTTTAACCCAGGGGTCTCAAACTCGCAGCGCGCCGGCCATTTGTGGCCCTCGTGACGACATTTTGTGGCCCCCACCTTGATATGAAAGTTTAATGTGAGTTTTATTGTTTCTATGACAACGTTGACAAAGAGAAAGGCAGCTGCTACCGGATCGTTTATTATCTGCCGTGTTGTTGTTACCGCAAGAAGTGGAAATGTTTGTGTCTTTTTTTTGGTAATTTTATGTCTTATTTTAATATTTTTTGTGTCTTTTTTAATCATTTTGTGTCTTTTTTTAGTAAAAATTGAGTATTTTTGGGTCATTTTGTGTCTTTTTAAAGTAATTTAGTGTTTTTTTCAGTCATTTTGTCTTTTTAAAGTAATTTAGTGTTTTTCAGTCATTTTGTGTCTTTTTTGGATAATTTTGTGTCTTTTTTTGTCATTTTGTGTCTTTTTAAAGTAATTTAGTGTTTTTTCAGTCACTTTATGTCTTTTTTGGATAATTTTGTGTCTTTTTTAAGTAATTTAGTGTTTTTTCAGTCATTTTGTGTCTTTTTTTGGATCATTTTGTGTCGTTTTTGGGTCATTTTGTGTCTTTTTTTGTCATTTTTTAAGTAATTTAGCTTTTTTCTGTCAACTTGTGTCTTTTTAAAATTATTTTGTGTCTTTCTTTGTAATTTTGTGTCTTATTTTAGTAATTTTGTGTCTTTTTTTAGTAATTTTGTGTCTTTTTTTTGGTCATTTTGATTCTGCCTCCAGCGGCCCCCAGGTAATTTGACTTTGAGAGCCCTGCTTTAGACCCATGTTGTGGGTTAATCAAAGGGTTAAAGGACAAAGTGATGTATATTGGTTTAATCCGACTCTAAAGTGCCAATGGCTTGTTGCTGCCAAGCCTCTGTAAGGCCCCCAAAGCTCACATAAACACATCAAACACAGAACAACACCCTGGCACTGGAAACACAAAGAAACAGCTGTGTGTGAGTGTATGCACCCATGAGTTAATGTGTATTGAATTCCTAATTTGCTCACATGTGGGCACCATACTTCCTTTAAGTCCAGTATCAGGCCTGTTGGCAGGTTCTGTGTTAGCTGGAAGGACCTGCATGATTACTGAGAGAGAAGAATGAGCTCTCACCAGCACACTGGTTCACAGTGTAACTATGAGATAAACAGAATGATGAGAGAGAAGGATTAAAGGATGGAAAATTAGAGGAGAAACGTATAAACTCTGGAACAATCTGCCGGAGGAGTTTGGGCTTGCACACTCATACGGTTTCTCCAATCACGGCTCGAAATGGAATCTCTTAAATCTGCTTTTCATGCAGTTTACTCACTTATTGGTTTGGCCAGAGAGCAGCAGGGTCCACAGCTGCCCACCAGCCCCACAGGTCAGCGTGGCCCTGAAGTGAACAGACTGGTAAAGGCTGGCAGGCTGGATGGAGGGTTACTGGTGCATCCATCGCTTTCTGAGTCAAGAGAAGTTCAAGGCCCCTCTGAACCAAATCACAATTAAATTCAACCAGAAAAAAACTGCATCCAGCTGCAGCTCAGTATCACGAGTTATGTTCACATCTCTCAATCAATTCAAATCACAACTCAAGACTTACCTGTTCAGACTCGCTCACTCCAACTGATCCTCTGCACAAACTCCCCTCTTTTATTGTAATGTATTTGTAAATGTTCTGATTTGTTTAGATTGTATGATGTGTATGATGTTCTGCATTGTTTTTTGTTTTTTCCATGTTGTAAGGCGACCTTGAGTGCCTTGAAAGGCGCCCTATTAAATAAAATGAATTATTATAATTATTACATATTTTACCACACAATTTACACTCACCGGCCACTTTATTAGGTACACCTGCTCAACTACTCGATATGATATAATAATATAGTATCGAATCAGCCAATCACATGGCAGCAACTCAATGCATTTAGGCCTGTAGACATGGTGAAGACGAGCTGCTGAAGCTCAAAGCGAGCATCAGAATGAGGAAGAAAGGTGATTTAAGTGACATTGAACATGGCCAGGCGGCAACCTCCGGGTCTGAGCAGGGAGGCAAACCAGGAAGTGGGAGCTAAGTGTGGCTGCAAAAATATTTCTGTCCATTCATTTCAATACAAAATGAGAAAACTTGTCACTTGATTTATTACCTCAGGAATTTGGAAAGGATATTGTTTTTACCAAGCGGCAGCCTCCGGGTCTGAGCAGGGAGGCAAACCAGGAAGTGCCTTAAGCTGCATTCTACGGAAAATTCCAGCAGGGGGCGCTGGCGGCGGCCGCAGAAGCATTTTGGTCCATTCATTTCAATACAAAATGAGAAAACTTGTCACTTGATTTATTACCTCAGAAATGTTTTTCAGGACAACACTATGGTCTCAATCACTAGTAAAAAAATCGTCTTCAAGACAATCTGATGTTAATAGTGTAAATAATGGCCCCATTTAGAAGAAAATAGAAGATAAAGAATCGTATGATTTGGGGGCGGGGCTACCTTTGATTGACAGGTCACTAACAAGGGGAGCCGTCATCAGGAGAGAAGCAGAACAATGCGTATCCACGGCAACGTGTCAAAAAAAATTGTCATTATTATTTGTATTTTTGGGGCATTTTATAGCTTTATTGATAGAGAGATGTTCAGAGTGAAAGAAAGAGTGGAAGAGCTGGATTCGAACCCGGGCCAAATTCAATTTTTTTTTTGTTTTTTTACTCCGCCCGGGCCCCGATAAAATACGGGAGATTTACGGGAAAATACTAATACGGGAGGACGGCGGGAAAGAAGGGAAAAATACGGGACTTTCCCGGCCAAAACGGGATACTTGACAGGTATGCATTAGAGTGGCATCTGCAGCATTGAGCGCAGTTTCCAAATGTATTTTTTGACAAATTTTTCTCTCTCTCTGCACTCTAAGCAATGATTACGACAAGTACCTCAGTGACCTAAAAGCTCTGACGTCATAATGGACTCAAACTGAACCACGGCTCTTCCTCTTGCTATGTTTCTTGACTTTCATTCGTACGTCGCTTTGGATAAAAGCGTCTGATAAACGACATTGTAGAATTGTATTGTCTTTATTGTCATTTTATGTCACAACTGGACTAGTTAAGTCAACATTGCGTGTGTTTCATAGCTGTTAAGTTATTGCATTTAAGGGGCAAAAAAATCCAAATCCAATGCTAAATGCTAGCCAGCTACTTGAAATGGTTTAAACATGTGGCAGCCAAAGTGCAGAAATATGTAACCAAACAGAGGAACTATTCTCCTCCAGGGCTCATTTACATTTTCCTTGGTGTTAGCAACTCTGCTTCACAAACTCTTCCCCTCACTTACACACACACACACACACACACACACACACACACACAGTGTAGTGAGGGTGTGCGTGGGCAGATAGAAAGAGAGGAATCCCTGATAAGCCATTGGCCTGGCGGAGGGCACAGAGAGAGGAATGGCAGCTATGTGGGGCATTCACAACACTGTGTGGTGTCACCAAACAAAGCCGTCCCTTCTCCCGCCTGTCAAAGACGCCATTGTGGCGTGAGGAGAGAGCCTTTATATCACACACACATTCCACACATGCCCCCAACCCCACCACACACACACACACACACACACTCACACACACACACAAAACCTACCATGTAAGCCTACATACTGTATATAAACAGTGGTGTAATGTAACTAAAAAATATTTGTTAAAAATAAACAAAATGACCTTAAAAAAAACAATAAAAGTTCCAAAAAAATACGTTAAAAGACACAAAATTACAGGCAAAACCCACAAAAATTTCAAAAAAAGAAACAAAATTACAAAAATGTATTTAAATGACAAAAAAAGACAAAAAATAAAATAAAAATATATGCACAACTACAACATTCAATGTGAGCATGCACAAACTGGAAACACACACACACACACACACACACACACACACACACACACACACACACACACACACACACACACACACACACACACAACCTACCATGTAAAGCTACATACTGTATATAAACAGTGGTGTAATGTAACTAAGTACATTCATAAGTTCATTACATTTTGAGGCAAATATTGAACTTTCTACTCCACTACATCTACTTTACTTTAGTTTTCTATAACCAAAAAAATAAACTAAATTACCTTTAAAAAAGCCATGAAAGTTCCAAAAAAATACGTTAAAAGACACAAAATTACAGGCAAAACCCACAACATTTTCAAAAAAAGAAACAAAATGACAAAAATGAATTAAAATGACCAAAAAAGACACAAAATTACAAAAAAATATATATATATGCACAAATACAACATTCAATGTGAGCATGCACAAACTGGAAACAAACACACACACACACACACACACACACACACACACACACACACACACACAAAACCTACCATGTAAGCCTACATTCTGTATATAAACAGTGGTGTAATGTAATTGAGTACATTTATTCAAATACTGTACTTAAGTACAGTTTTGAGGCACTTGTACTTTTCTTGAGTATTTCCATTTTATGTAACTTTATACTTCTACTTCACTACATTTAGAGGCAAATTTTGAACTTTTTACTCCACTACATTTCAGCTTTAGTTACTTTTACTTTGTCATGACTTCTTCATGACATAAAAACTTCAGCAGCATGGAGCCCTGCTGCTGTCAGCTTCCCTCTAAAGTTTTGGCTTCTTCACAAGTTTCCATGTCCAATTTAATGCATCAACTTTTTTTCAGTTCACTGTTTTTTTTGTGTGATTTTGTGTGTGTGTGTGTGTATTTTTTGTGTTTTTTCATGTTTTTTGTAATTTTTGTGTGTTTTTTTGATGGTTCTTATGTGTTTTTCTGTGTGTTTTTTGTTTAAAAAAATATGTTTTTTGTATGTTTCTTATTTGTGTATTTTTTTATTTTTTGTGTGTTTTTGTGTGTTCTTTGAGTTTCAAAATGTTGATCCAGTAAGTCAAAATGACAAAATAATAATGAGGTGAGGTTGTGCTGAAAAACATAATACCAGCATGGCATGATAATCATTATTTAAGTTGCATATACAGACTGAATGAAAAAGAGTCAAAAACCAACAAAACAGCCCCAAACTCCAAAGGGTTAAGTAAAGGATCTGAATACTTTTTCCACCACTATCTATAAAGATGCACAAACAAAAGCAGTTATATGCTCAGTATTTTTACTTATAAATACAGTACATGCATGTACAAATACAACATTCATTATGAACAGTTGCCAACACAAAAACTATAAATGTGAACATGCACAAACTGTAAACACACAGAGAGAAAAGGGCCCGTGTTGACAGAATGGAGCTCCAGCAGAGAGGCTGGCATCCCCAGCATGGAGCCCCAGTGAGAGTCACCTGAGAGGGGGAGGGAGCGGGGGGAAGTCTGGAAGTTAATGACAGCTGAGACACCCAGCGGGGGGCTGACAGCCAGAGAGGAGAGGCTTGTTCCTGGAGCAGAGAGGGAGAGAGTTAGCCTCTTCCTGTTGCTCTGACAAGCTCCTGACTGCTCCTGCCACCTCCACCTCCTCCACAAAGGACTCATGGGAAGGAGGACATGACAGGGAGGCGGGACTCACATATGTCTCGTGTCTGACGTTGCAGAGTGACTCTGCAAACACCTGTCAATCACTGTCAGGAGCTACAGTACAGCTTCTATCTGTGAGCTTTAACAGTCACATAGAGAAACGGGATCAGGCCTCGGATGCTGCTGCAGTAAAGTGACGTAATGTAGCAGAAAAATAAAAGCTGGAGTGTGTTTAAACAGCAGAAATTACAAATGTGATGTCACAGCATTGAGTTTTCTTTGGTTTTTCTGAAGAATGCTGACATTGAGGTCTTTAACATTCTATGGCAGCTATTCTCAACCTTGGGGTCGGGACCCCAATTGGTGTCGGAAGATGACTTCTGGGGGTCGCCAAATCATTTTGGAAGTCAGCTCTGTCTCCACTGTGTTAAAGTGTTCATGTGTTTTAGTCTTTTTGGTCATTTAATGTATTTATTTTGGTAATTTTGTGTGTTTTTTTGGTCATTTTGTGTGTTTTTTGGTCATTTCGTGTCTTCTTATTGTCATTTTGTGTCTATTTTGGGCATTTTGTGTCTTTTTTGGGTCATTTTGTGTCTTCCTAAGCATGTTGAACACTTAAAATAAGAAATTAACTTTTTAAACAAGATAAATGATCCAACACTTCTAAATCTAAAGTTGTTTTTTCTGTCTTGGTAAGAACCAAATAATCATCAGGTCACTCTGCTCGGGCCAGTTCATCACTGCTGGCAGCTTTAATTTATCTTGTTTTAAGAGTTAATTTCTTATTTTAAGTGTTCAACATGCTTATTTCTAGATTTAATAATCTTAATTTAATAAATCTTGTCAAGGTAAATTATCTGTCCATGCAGCAAGATCATTTCCCTCAGATTTACTGTTTGATCTGGTTTTTAGACTAAACACCTTTTTTTGCAGTGTAGTATGGATCCTATACAGTAGGTGGATAAAACCAACTTTATCTCATTAAAATAAACTGGGAAACCAGTCAGCCTGATTATAACAGTGAGTAAACATTACTTTAGGAGTGTTTGAGGGCTGGTGGCAGGTCTGGATGATCCGGGGCGGGCCTCCTGTCAGCTGCAGAGATGTTCCCAGCATGAGGGTGGAGGGTCTCCACCTCAGAGGAAGCTCCAGCTCCTCTTCCCCATGTTCCAGTGACAGGAGCTGCCAGGACCCCGGGCCCCGACAAGACGTCCTGCTGGGGGCCAAGGGGCCGCGGGGGGCCTGGTTAAAGACCCAGACAGTAGGGGCTGAGTACAGGGACAATAGGGGGACAATAGGGGGACAGTGGAGGGACGGTAGGGGACATTAGAGGGACAGTAGGGGACAGTAGGGGACGGGGGAATTACCTGCCAATTAGGGAAAGTTAATGTGGAGAATGATGGATGTGGAGCTGTCAGAACCTGAGATCAGCTGGATAAGCTCCATGTTATCCTCAGATTACACTTTCTACTGACATGATCACACACACACACACAAAAGACGTAAAATCACAAAAAAGATATAAAAAGACAAAGACAAAAAAAAAAAAAGACACAAAATGACCCAAAAAAAAGACACAAAAAAGACGTAAAATTACAAAAAAGACATAAAAAGACAAAAAAATTACCAAAAAAAGATACAAAAGATGTAAAATCACAAAAAAGACACAAAAAAAACACGAAAAAAAGATCCAAAAAGTTTTTTTATCTTGGTAAGAACCAAATAATCATCAGGTCACTCTGCTCGGGCCAGTTCATCACTGCTAGTAGCTTTAATTTATCTCTTTTGTACTTTTTTTTTCTTTTTTGGTCATTTTGTCAGCAAAAAAAGACACAAAAGAACAAAAAAGACACAAAAAAAAGACGTAAAATCTCAAAAAAGACGTAAAATCACAAAAAAGACATAAAAAGACAAAAAAAATTACCCCAAAAAGATACGAAAGACGTAAAATCACCAAAAAAGACAAAAAAAATACACCAAAAAAGATACAAAAAGTTTTTTTTATCTTGGTAAGAACCAAATAATCATCAGGTCACTCTGCTCGGGCCAGTTCATCACTGCTGGCAGCTTTACTTTATCTCTTTTGTACTTTTTTTGGTCATTTTGTGAGCAAAAAAAGACACAAAATGACCAAAAAAACACAAAAAAGACACAAAAAAAGACACAAAAAAGATGTAAAATCACAAAAAAGACATAAAAAGAAAAAAAAATAGAGTTAATTTATTATTTTAAGTGTTCAACATGCTTATTTCTAGATTTAATAATCTTAATTTAATAAATCTTGTCAAGGTAAATTATCTGTCCATGCAGCAAGATCATTTCCCTCAGATTTACTGTTTGATCTGGTTTTAGACTAAACACCTTTTTTTACAGTGTACCAATGAGAGAAGGATAAAAGGAAGACTGTCTGACATATAAACTGATGTTTTAACGCTGTTTATTCATTCTCCTGTGGTTGAAACAGGGACTCACTGCCTTTTGATCTCTTGACCTTTGCAAGAATAAAACTCTGCTGCATGAACCTCTGAACCAATCTCCTAATACCTTTATGATTCTATCATTTTTTAGTCTTAGAGTTTGGGGAAGATTTTGGCGTCTCATCTGACCTTTGGGGCATTAAGCTGTCTTAATTTGCCACTACACTATCTGTTAGACTCCAAAGCTGAATATTATGCATAAATGCAGATTTTGCCAATTTATACCCCGACAGGCTTTAGTAGGTTTTCAGAGACTCTCCAACAGTGATGATGATGATGATGATGAGGGATTCTGCAGGTCTGCAGCTCTTCAAGACTCATAAAAAACACCTCAGGGGGCATTTTAAGTGTCCTTAATGTTTAATTCAACAGGTTTTGCAATAAAGGGTTCAACGTCCCTTGACTTACAGTCATTAATTTCCTCTGCCGTTTAATTTGTTCTGCCAAAATGGCGTCGTAATAAAAACGGGTCATGTGATGTCCAGAGCTGATGTGGATGCAGGATTATTTATTTTATTGCCTCTTGGTGGTAATCTTTGATATCATCAAACAGACAAAAACTAGCCCTTTTAAAGTTAATATTTTCATTAAATGGTTGTGGAAAAATATCTGAATATCCTTGTTTTTCTCCTTTTAAGTGTAACAGCAGATGAAAAATTTAGATCATCATCAAAGAAGAGAAGGTCCTGAATAAATTGCCTTTTGTCCAAGTTTTGAATAATTTTGAAAAAATACACCAGAATCTACATTTTTGCCTTCAAGCAGCAGATCAGTGCAGCTCCTGTTAGCTCTGTGGAGTTTTGGGCTATTTAGTCCATTTTGAATCCTTTTCATCCTGCCTGTATACACCACTTAAACACCTTTTGTTGTGTCTTTTTTTTTTTTTAGTTATTTTGTGTCTTTTGTTAGTCATTTTTGGTCATTTTGTCTTCTCGTTTTGTGTCTTTTTTGGCCATATTGTATCTTTTTTAATTATTTTGTGTCTTTTTTTAGTCATTTTGTGTCTTTTTTTAGTCATTTTGTGTCTTTTTTAGTCATTTTGTGTCTTTTTTTAATAATTTTGTGTCTTTTTTTCAGTAATTTTGTGTCTTTTTGGTCATTTTGTGTCTTTTTTGTCATTTTGTGTCTTTTTTAGTCATTTTTGGTCATTTTGTCTTCTCATTTTGTGTCTTTTTTTGGTCATTTTGTGTCTTTTTTAGTCATTTTGTGTCTTTTTTAAACATTATGTGTCTTTCTTGGTCATTTTGTGTCTTTTTTTGGTCATTTTGTGTCTTTTTTTAGTAATTTTGTGTCTTTCTTTAGTCATTTTGTGTCTTTTTTTTTTGTCATTTTGTGTCTTTTTTTTGTCATTTTGTGTCGTTTTTAGTCATTTTGTTTCTTTTTAGTCATTTTGTGTCTTTTTTTAGTCATTTTGTGTCTTTTTTAGTCCTTTAGTCCAACATAGAATATGATTTTGAATCTTTTTTTTTAACTTTCAAAACACTATCATGCTCAATAAAGAATTGTAAATGTGTCAAATGTGACCAAAGGTGTCAAATCTACCATATTTGACCTATACCTATAAGAGGGTTCCATCCAGTTCTATCATTTGATACTAAATCTATTTGAGCTTGTCTCCAGTTTTACTTGGTATATCATCATCAAACTGAAACTGGCCTCATGGAGTTTACAGCCAGAACTTTAGAGGTAAATTTACAGTAGGGCTCCACGCTGCTTTGTTTTCTAGTCTGATGGAGGCAACAAGTCTGGATTATTTGGAGACTCCACAGGGTTAAAACACAAACTCTTCCCTCAATTATCTGTAAAGATCTAAACTGTTTTTTTAGTGTCAGCTTGTGACTCAACACGTCCTTCAGGAAACCGTCCTCCAGTTGTTTTAGTCCTCACAGGGAACCTGTTCTCACTGACAGTTTAAAGTCAACCAGCGATGTGGCTGAATGGAGCAGGAATGCCCCTCCCAGCCTCTGGTATGTGTGGTATGGTCTCATTGGTCTCTATGGGCTCTATGGTCTTACTGGGACAGTAGCAGCAGCAGGTAGAGTCACATAACTCAGGCTGGATGATTGACAGGCAGGTGGCAGAGCGACAGATCCCCACTGATCACTAACTGTCTGTTTTCTATTGATCTGCCACTGAATGACACAATACCAGCTTTTATTGGGACATTCTTCTCATTTCACACATTCTAACTGAAACTATATTGTGTTAATTGTTAGTGAATACTGTCATCTGCAATGAGAATAAAACTATGTTTTTTTTATTCCTGTGTATTCTCTGACATCTTTCATCAATATCTATATTGCTGATTTTTTTTAATAAAACAGTTAACCCTCTGAAGTCCAGGAGATTTTGGTTCAAATGTGTCAGCTTCCTGCAATAATTTCTGTCTGTTCAGCATCTTTCAGTCTGTCCTTATACATGCATGGCTCCTTTTTCTACACACAAACTTGGCTATCAGTCAGATTTTACATTTTATTTTAATTAAAGTATAAAGCTGCCAAAAATACAAAAGAAATGTAGCTTTTTTTAAAATTATTATTATTATTTTTTACCATTTATACACACAAAAACAGCAGAAAAATAATAAATAATAAAACTATAAACAGTCTATTTGCATGTAAATTAATAATAGTAATAGTTTTCATTGTAGAAAGAAAATTCCCATTTTATAAATGGTCTAGAAACATAAATGTCACACTGTGAAAGCTCCTATGATTGAACTTTAACTGGCTTTCTCAGCTTGTCTACATATCAGATATAAATAAAGTTATTACTGTACTGACTCCAGAGGGTTAACATGATTTTTTTAAATGATGTCACTCTAACAGCATCACAATAGTACAAAGCAAGCAGTCTTGTATCATTCCTTCTGATAAAATCCCTAAAATCAAGCAACAAGATAAGACAGAACAAGAAATAAATAAAAAAAATAAAAAAGAAAGACCTCAATACTTGGAACAATGCAATGTATTTATTTTATGTTTTTATTTTATTTTTTTTACTTTTTTACTCTTTTATTTTCTTTTTTAACTCTAACTCTGTTTTTAGATTGAGTTTTTATTACTATTTTATTGTTTTACTATTAAAAAACCATGTTAAATGTCTAGATATCAGCTCTTAAATTAAACTCTTATCAGCTATTTTTGTTGTTATCATTATATTTGTCCAAACAAATGAACCTTTAATTGTGTCAGCCACTAAAATGAACAATAAACTGAAGAAAACAAGGGTCTAATAATACTTTCCATGACTGTAGCTCGGGGTTATCTATCTATCCAACTATTACAACTACTGCTTGTCAATAAATAATAGTCCATTAACAGAGTCCATAAATAGCAGCCGTGGTGTATAAAGCTGAGAGTTGAGTGGTGCTGCTGTAGCTGCAGCAGTGCAGACGGAGCAGGGAAACAGGTGTTGGTAGCTAAATGTGCTTCCAGTGAGCGGAGGAATGGCAGCTATGTTCTGGCCTCGGTGGTTCCTGGCACAGCACCCAGAGACAGAAACACCCAGAAACAGCCTACTGCTGCTGCTGCTGCTGCTGCTGCTGCAGCCGCCTTTATGAATGGAGCCTCTCCCTCTGATGGAAGGACTAAATGGACCTGGCAACTAACAAGAGCAAGGAAAATGTATTATTCTGTATGTGCATCCATCTTTATTTCCCCCAAGACAACTGAGCAGTTTCTTTTTTTTATACTCCAACTTTGTTTATTGCTTTTATCAACAAAAACAGACAATAAGAAAGACCATAAACTGCAAACTGCAAACTTTTTTGGTCATTATGTGACCAAAAGAAGATGTAAAAAGACATGAAATGACCAAAAAAAAGACACAAAAAGACACAAAATATACAAAAAAATACAAAGAAAAGACACAAAAGAGCCACAAAAAAGACTTAAAAAGACAAAAAAATACACAAAAGAGTAAAGTGAAGTAAAGTATTTTTATCTTGGTAAGAAACAAATATTCATCAGGTCACTCTGCTAGGGCCAGTTCATCACTGCTGCCAGCTTTAATTTGATCTCTTTTAGTACATTTTTTTGTGTTTTTTGGTAATTTTGTGACCAAAAAAAGACACAGAATGACCAAAAAATTTAGCAGTTTGCAGTTTATGTTCTTTTTGTGTCTTTTTTGGTCATTTTGTGTCTTTTTTAAGTAATTTAGTTCTTTTTTCTGTTATGTTGTGTCTTTTTTTTTTGTCATTTTGTGTCTTTTTTTGGTCATTTTGTGTCTTTTTTAAAGTAATTTAGTGTTTTTTCTGTCATTTTGTGTCTTTTTTTGGTCATTCTGATACTGCCTCCAGCGGCCCCCAGGTAATTTGAGTTTGAGACCCCTGCACTAAACTGAGCAGTTTCAATTCATAATCTTACAAATAACTGCCCAGTACAATCTCCATAAAAATCCATGAATCCACCCTGTGATTGGTGGTGCTGGAGGCATCATGGTGGCCCTGTGTGTGTGTGTGTGTGTGTGTGTGGGCAGGCTGAGGAATGTTCTGCTCTGTGTTCTGGCTGGATGTTCTTGCTGTACGTTGTAAACAGGCGTAAATGTTGATCTTTTCCTCTATGAGAGTGTGTATTAAATAGTGATTTAACAGGCTGCCCTCGGCTGTTGGAGCTGCAGCAGACCTCCAGCCTGCCACGCTCAGGATCATGGACCCTCCCTGCTGCCATATGGGACTCCACACATAAACACCAGGCTGCTAGAAACTGGTACAAATGCCTTTTTTTTAAATACGCCAGTTCTAATTAAAACATCCTGAAGTGATAAAAATGAAGCAATACTGAAGGAATTGTTCCACTTGTTTCTGTGAGAGAACAACATGCCGAATGGCTCCAATGTACTGAACGAATGAACAAGTTTATATACTACATTACTGTGTTTTACATACATATATATAAATATTATTGTTGTTGTATAACTGAATATAGTAAATTCACATTCACACAAATTCACACGGGAAAAGGGGTGGGATTTAATAAGCTTTGACTCCTTTTGAACACAAATAAGTGTTGAGTCTTGTCTTGTATTTATTGTTGTTCGTTTGTTTTTAATTGTTCATCTTTTATTTTGTGTTCAAATAAATTCTCAATCAATCAATGTGGGTTAGTTATATCTCACCCAGAGTAAAACTATTTAAATAGACCCTTTTACTGTTTATACACAATGATGACGTAGTACGTTTCCACGCTCATTCTGGCATTTTGCGTGCAAAACATTTTGTGACGTTGGCTGAAAAAGGGTCTATTCAGTTACCTTTACTGCAGCAGCTATACATAAACTGAAAGGTAAAGGCAAGAAGCAGTACAGATGGAAGTAAACCAAACAAAAGCAACACTCTATTACAGGGGTCTCAAACTAAAAATTACCTGGGGGACGCTGGAGGGAGTAACAAAAAAGACACAAAATGACAGAAAAAAAACTAAATTACTTTAAAAAAGACACAAAATGACCAAAAAAAGTCACAAATGACCAAAAAAGACACAACATGGCCAAAAAAGACACAAAATGACCCAAAAAAGACACAAAATTATTTAAAAAAAGACACAAAATGACAGAAAAAAACACAAAATTAACAAAAAAGACAGAATTATTAAAAAAAAAGATACAAAATCACCAAAAAAGACACACAATTATTAAAAAAGACACAGAATTACCAAAAAAGACACAAAATTATTAAAAAGACACAAAATGACCAAAAAAATACACAAAATTACTAAAAAAGACACAACATTAGTTTAATAGAGACACAAAATTACTAAAAAAAGACACAACATTATTAAAAAAGACACAAAATTACCCAAAAAAAAGTAATTAAAGGGACCTTCAACACACAACACGGTAAAGTGCCATTCATATAAAACTCACATTAAACTTTCATATCAAGGTGGGGGCCACAAAATATCATCACGAGGGCCACAATTGGTGCGCGTGCCGCAAGTTTGAGACCCATGCTCTATTAAACGCATAAAAGCAATTTAAAACTGCTCTTATCAATACTTTCATATTCACAGTTTGATCAAATGACCTCAGAAACTGACTTCCCGACTCAAAGGTTCCTAGAAAACACCAGTTTCCTCCCATCAAGCTTTCCTCTGCAGTAAATTTGAATAAAGAAATTGCAGAGTTTGAAAAAAGAAAGAAGTAAATTAAAAGGATTTATAAGAAGCAGGCTGGGGTTTCAATGAGAGGAAGTTCAGTCTGAGCCGGGATCATGAAAGCTTCAAAGAGGGTTCACCAGGTCAGACCAAAATGTGAGTTCCCAGAAAATAAAAGAGAGAATAAAACTATTTCCTTCTCATTTGTTAAGATTAATGCAATTCTCGGTTACAGAAAGGAAATCGATTTTGGTTTGAAAAGAAGCAATCATGGCAATGAGATGAGCATCCAAAGGTCAAGACTGGCCTCATCAGTTTTTCATTTGGTGTCTTGTGCAGGGAAACGTGTGTGTGTGTGTGTGTGTGTGTGTGTCTAGGCTTGTTGTCTGATGTTTTTAAGTGTAACTTTGAGATTAAAAGAAACTAGAACATTTCTAAAGAAATTTTGAGTGTGCTTGACTCTGGTCCGTGACTCTCACCCATACATACATTATTAGAATGCAATTTGAACTGTTCATAAAATGGAAAGAGGAGGAAGTCCTGTAAGATAATAAAGTAGGTGTTGATGTGTGTGTTTGTCCGTGTGTGTGTGTTCTGTCTGTCTGAAAGTAGCGTGAAAGACGTCAGTTTGTGTCTAAAACTTGTCAGTTTGTGTCCAAAACTCGTCAGTTTTTGTCTAAAACTCGTCAGTTAGTGTCTAAAACTCGTCAGTTAGTGTCTAAAACTTGTCAGTTGGTGTCTAAAACTCATCAGTTAGCGTCTAAAACTCGTCAGTTTGTGTCTAAAACTCGTCAGTTAGTGTCTTAAACTCGTCAGTTAGTGTCTAAAACTCGTCAGTTTGTGTCTAAAACTCGTCAGTTAGTGTCTAAAACTCGTCAGTGTCTAAAACTCGCCAGTTTGTGTCTAAAACTCGTCAGTTAGTGTCTAAAACTCGTCAGTTAGTGTCTAAAACACGCCAGTTTGTGTCTAAAACTCGTCAGTTAGTGTCTAAAACTTGTCAGTTTCTGTGTAAAACTTGTCAGTTAGTGTCTAAAACGCGTCAGTTAGTGTCTAAAACTCGTCAGTTTGTGTCTAAAACGCGTCAGTTAGTGTCTAAAACTCGTCAGTTAGTGTCTAAAACTCGTCAATTTGTCAAAAACTCGTCAGTTTGTGTCTAAAACTCGTCAATTTGTCTAAAACTCGTCAGTTTGTCTAAAATTCGTCAGTTTGTGTCTAAAACTCGTCAATTTGTCTAAAACTCATCAGTTAGTGTCTAAACCTCGTCAGTTTGTGTCTAAAACTCGTCAGTTTGTGTCTTAAACTCGTCAATTTGTCTAAAACTCGTCAGTTTGTGTCTAAAACTCGTCAGTTTGTGTCTAAAACTCGTCAGTTAGTATCTAAAACTCGTCAATTTGTCTAAAACTTGTCAGTTTGTGTCTAAAACTCGTCAATTTGTCTAAAACTCGTCAGTTAGTGTCTAAAACGCGTCAGTTAGTGTCTAAAACTCGTCAGTTAGTGTCTAAAACTTGTCAGTTTGTGTCTAAAACTTGTCAGTTTGTGTGTAAAACGCGTCAGTTTGTGTCTAAAACTCGTCAGTTTGTGTCTAAAACGCGTCAGTTAGTGTCTAAAACTCGTCAGTTTGTGTCTAAAACGCGTCAGTTAGTGTCTAAAACTCGTCATTTAGTGTCTAAAACTCGTCAATTTGTCTAAAACTCGTCAGTTTGTGTCTAAAACTCGTCAGTTTGTGTCTAAAACTCGTCAGTTTGTGTCTAAAACTCGTCAGTTTGTGTCTAAAACTCGTCAATTTGTCTAAAACTCGTCAGTTTGTGTCTAAAACTCGTCAGTTAGTGTCTAAAACTTGTCAGTTTCTGTGTAAAATTTGTCAGTTAGTGTAAACTGACAGTTTTCAGTTAGTGTGTGTGTGTTTGGCGGGGCAGGCTTTGGTAGCTAAGCAACCAGGGCCAGGTGGCAGCCACCAATCAGAGCAGAGCAATCAACTGAAATCAACTGCTGCTGTGAAGCCACTTTACAGAACAATCTGTACATTTTACATCCTAAAACTGTAGTAATTAAAAAAAAAAAAACATTTTAAAGTTGTTGATTACACAGTCCTTTACTGCTAATTTAACAGGAAGATGCTGCTTTTAAACTAATTATTTATGCAATATTTACATGCAGATTTTGCTTATTGTGCATTGAATACCAGTAAAATGAACATTCAGTTATTGTTTATTGTACATTGAATACAAGTTGAATTTACAAGTTGTTCTGTAAAGTTGTTTACATTTGTACTGTATTTTTTTACAGAATTATTCTGGTAACCACAGCTGACAGTTTTTTTCAGTGTTACTCTGACAGCTTTACCACAACAATGTGAGGGAGACGAGACATTTTCCTACGTTTCTATGTATAAATTATTTCTGTAGAGTGGTATCTATGGCCTCGGTCGCAGTTTCCAAATGTATTTTTGGACAAATTTTTCTCTCCCTTTGCACTCTAACAATGATGTCATCACTCTGGCCTCTCCATAGGGTAACATGGGTGATTTTTTTTGGCATGTTTTTGCCAAATAATTTGAAATAGAGTGCTTTTTCAAGCACACTCAATAAAATGTATCTTTTTGGAAAGTAAACCAGACTGTGCTTGTAACATCACATGTAAATTGTATTAACATGAGCACAGCTTTAATCACTGCTGTAATTATCAATTAATGATAAAGATTTCAGACAATATCAGCAATTATTGCTGTGGAGCTCTTAAATATCACCACAAAGCCTTGACTATTTAAACTTTAATTAAAAGCAAATGCTACACGTGCAACATTTCCTAAACCTCTGACTGCCCCGTTTTTTTAATTAAATAACTAATATATTAATTAACTTTTATGTAGCTTCCAGCTCTGTTTTGCCTCTGCAACCTCCAGGTCTGAAAAGTGAAGCCAATCCAAAAAAAAGCCATAAACCTGCCTTCTTCCTAATGGCCGAGTTCCAAATCTGTGGAAGACAATGAGAAAATTACCCTACTTCTCACTTGATTTATTGTCTCAGTAAACATTTGAGAAACTTTTGAGTTTATGGTCTCAATCACTTGTTCCAAGTCTTCTTCAACAGAGCGTGATGTTCATTTTGTGATCCAATTTTGGTCGCTGAAAAACAAGAAGTTGGCTGACTGTGAGCTTACTAACCAAACTAGCTCCACCCTCTCATTAAAATATGGTCACTTCTGGCTCCAAAAAACTGTAAAAAATGCCAACGTCATGGCTTAAAAACTATTAACAACTTGGTGGAGGAAATGCTGGAGCCTTTAGCAGCTAAAGAGACTAAAGAGATACTTCTCACAAGAGTTAGAAATCTAAAAGAAGATAAAAGAAGAGGGGCATTGGACTTAGATTCAGTTTCACAGCTGCTTTAAGGTTCGTCTGTGTTATTTTTGACAGTTTTTATTTTCCTCAGCAGTTGTTTATTGCCTCATCTCATGTGCTGTGACTCTATTTATCTGAGGTATCATTAACACTTCATCCAATCTAAATTAAATGAGATTAAAACGGCTTTGATCAAATCAAACTTGATTGGAAAGTTAATAGATATTTAATGTCAGTGCTGATTGAACCTCCAAAACATGATTTGTTCATTGGACCTGCAGCACTGGGAACATAATTGATCATTAAAAAATAGAATAAAGACAAAAAAAGTCGCCTAATAACACAACTATTGTTCTAATATTAACCCTCTGGAGTCCATGAAAGCGCCGGAGCATGACTTCTTCATGACGTCACGACGTAAAAATAAAGTTTTGGCTTTTCCACAACTTTCCATGTCTAATCTTAATTTAATTTTTAAAAACACCTCGGCCAAGTGTAAAGTGTTATTTTCCCTTTTTTTGTAGATATTTTCAAATTCTGCAGCGTACATTCAGCATTTTAATGTAATCTTTTGTGCTTAATTTTTTTGTGTGTTTTGTATTTTTTAGTATTTTTGTGTGTTTTTCGTTTTTAATGTGTGTATTGTGTGTTTTTTATGTGTGTTTTATGTGTGTGTTTTTGTGTTTTTAAGTGTGTTCTTACATGTGTTTTTAGTCATTTTTTGTGTGATTTTGTGTGTTTTTTTATTTTGTGTGTTTTTGTGTGTTTTGATTGTGTTTTTATGTGTTTTTTTGTATGGAAAAAATGTGTTTCTGGTGTGTTTTTGTGTGTGTGTGTGTTTTTTTTATTTATTTAACTTTTGTGTGTTTTTGGTGTGTTTGTTCAAAATGTAGATCCAGTTATTCAAAATCAAAAAATGATCAGTTCATATAGGTGAGGTGATGCTGAAAAAACCCCCCACGAGTGGTGAATACCGACAGAATGAAAAGGAGTCAAAACAACCCCAAACTCTAAAGGGTTAATGCTAATAATGTTAATACTAGTTCTTCCCTGTCTCCTCTTCTCTTTGGGTGTTCCCTGGTATTTTGTAGGCAGTGAGCCGGTTTCATTTAACAAAGAAGACTTTTTGAATCAGTGTAATCAGCAGGACAAGTGTTCCTCTCACTCCCAGCACGCTTCATTAGTCCGCCCTGTTGACACAAACACAGTGGTGAAACCTGATCCTTTCACTAACACCCCTAATACCCCTAAATACTCCACGAGGAGGGCAAATCAGCTCTAATTACCCCGGTGATTTGTAGGCAGGAGCTGACTCGTGAGAGTGGGAAGAAGATGTTTAAAGGGAAAAGTGAAGAAAGAGAGAGGAGTCGTTATGATTACCATATGTCTCTATTACTCCTTCAGTGGTTTTCTCCTCCTCTCCTCTCCTCTCCTCTGGGATATAGGTGATTTTAGGGGGTTAAAAATAAGTTAAAAACACAGTTTTGCATTTACCACGAGGATGGTATAGTCAAAATACCCATAAATAATATTCAAAACCAAAAATTTGCATTTACCGCGGGTTAAATACCAAGATTTGTATTTACCGCGAGGATGGTATAGTCCAAAAACCCATAAACAATAGTTAAATACAAAAAATTGCATCAACCGCGAGGACAGTATAGTCAAAATACCCATACATAATATTCAAAACCCAAAATTTGCATTTACCGCGGGTTAAATACAAAGATTTGTATTTACCGCGAGGATGGTATAGTCCAAAAACCCATAAACAATAGTTAAATACAAAAAACTGCATTACCGCGAGTTAAAAACTAAATTTTGCATTAACCGCGAGGACCAGAATAATTACATTTCTTATTTTTTTTTTACCAAAACCAAAAATAAAGTAGTTTAAAACATTTTAAAATAAGTTTATGCAATTACCGCGTATACGGTTTACATCGGTCAGAGCCTATAAATAGGAGTGACCATTGGAGAGAGCTTAGGGGGTTAAAAATAAGTTAAAAATAGTTAAAAACACAGTTTTGCATTTACCGCGAGGACGGTATAGTCAAAATACCCATAAATAATATTCAAAACCAAAAATTTGCATTTACCGCGGGTAAAATACAAAGATTTGTATTTACCGCGAGGATGGTATAGTCCAAAAACCCATAAACAATAGTTAAATACAAAAAATTGCATTACCGCGACTTAAAAACTAAATTTTGCATTAACCGCGAGGACCAGAATAATTTAATTTCTTATTTTTTTACAAAAACCAAAAATAAAGTAGTTTAAAACATTTTAAAATAAGTTAATGCAATTACCGCGTATACGGTTTACATCCGTCAGAGCCTATAAATAGGAGTGACCATTGGAGAGAGCTCATTCTGAGCCTGACGAGCGAAGAGACAACATCTCTGCCAGTCATAACAGTGAAAGCTAGCTTGCTGCTGTAGAGTTTTGAGTGTGCCTGACCTGAGGAAGACCCGGACAGGGTCGAAACGTCGTTTTATTTAATTTTATTTTTCTAAAAAAACATAAAAACACAAAAACATCAAAGCACTTATCGGAGGGGGACCCTATGCAGTTCCCCTAACGCTAACCCTCTCCTCCAACCCTAACTCTTTAGAGTGCTGCGTTTTAACCATAACCTAACCCTCTCCTCCCCCTCCTCTCCTCCTCCTCCTCTCCTCCTGATCTCTGTATTTATATAGTTTTGTCTCAGACAGCTGGTGTTGTGTTGCTGATTGTGAGACTAATCATCTGCTCAATTACTCAGGAATGTGTATCTGTGCCGTGTTATGACGGATCAGCTTTCCCTCCCTCCCTCCGTCTCCCGCTCCTTCTTTTCATCTCTTTCTGTCGACTCCACCTCTCAATTTGCTGCTCGCTCTCAGCATCTGCTTTCTGTCTACGCTTTTCTTGCTGCTCCCGGTTCAATTCAGTTCAATTCAGTCGCTGGTCACACCGGAATTTAGAATTTTCCAAAGAAAAATTCCCCAAAAACGTCTCTGCCAGCTGTTCAACTCTCACTCAAATTCATAGATAATCCTTTTAACCCTGTGGAGTCTCCCAAAGCTCCAAATCCAGACTTCTTCATGACATCCAGACTAGAAAACAAAGCAGCGTGGAGCCATACTGTCAATTTGTGTCTTTTTTTGGGTAATTTTGTGTCTTTTTTTGGTAATTTTGTGTCTTTTTTTTGGTAATTTTGTGTCTTTTTTGGTAATTTTGTGTCTTTCTAAAATAATTTTGTGTCTTTTTTTTTGGTAATTCTGTGTCTTTTGGGTGATTTTGTGTCTTTTTTAAAATCATTTTGTGTCTTTTTTGGTAATTTTGTGTCTTTTTAAATTAATTTAGCTTTTTTTCTGTCATTTTGTTACTTTTTTTGGTCATTTTGTGTCTTTTTTTGTAATTGTGTGTCTTTTTTTAAGTAATTTAGTGTTTTTTTCTGTCATTTTGTGTCTTTTTTTTAGGAATTTTGTGTCTTTTTTGGTCATTTTGATACTGCCTCCAGCGGCCCCCAGGTAATTTGAGTTTGAGACCCTTGGTTAACAACCATGTTTAGGACAGTGAACATGACTGTATGACAGTATGAGGACTTTGTTTCTTTCGGTCCGTAACATAAAGACTGAGATTGTTTTTTTGTCATTTGAAAAGAGTATAAAGAACAGAAAGATGCTTTTTTTAATCTGAAACTTTTGACATTTTTATGCCATTAAAACAACCTGGTGTTTGTGTTGCATGTGTTTATTGGAGACTGAACCTGAACCTTTCCTCCCATCAAACTTTCTCTCTGAACTACTGCTGCAAAACAGTAAACAATTAAGGATTAATAAGTACCAGTCGGGGGTTTCATGGGCAGCAATGAGAGGACGTTCAGTCTGAAAAGCTTCAGAGAGGGTTCACCAGGTCAGACCAAAATGTGAATTCCAAGAAAATAAAAGAAAATAAAACTAATTCCCTCTCAATTGTTAAATGAATGCAATTCTCCGTTATAGAAAGGAAATACATATTGGTTTTCATAAGAGGCAATCATGGCAACGAGATGAGCATCCAAAGGTCTCCACTGGTTCCATCATTCTTTCATTTAGTGTCTTTTGTGCATATAAGTGTGTGTGTGTGTGTGTGTGTTCATGTACTTCCTACATAGTGAGGACCAGAACACGTTTTTAACCAACAGAGTGAGGACATTTTAGCAAAGTGAGGACATTTCGGCCGGTCCTCACTTCTTTAAAGGCTTTTTTGAGATTTCAGACTTTGTTTTAAGGGTTAAAGGTTACATGATAATGATAATTAACTGAAACTGTATTGTGTGGTTACAAAACTAACTAAAATTATAGTGAAAATGTCCTTCGTTTTCGTCTTTGTCAACTTTTTTCATACATAATGAAGATGGATAAGATAAAGGAAATAAAGGCAAAATTTACTGTGACCTCTTTTAATCTCCCACCCAACAAATACCCCATTACAAAACACTACAACTAATAAAAACTAAACTAAAACTAGCAAACTCACTCTAAAAACTCATTAAAACTAACTGGATTTGAAAACAAAATTCACAACAAAATTAAAACTAAAACTAATGAAAAATCCCAAACTATTATAACCTTGCAAGGGAATTCACTGTTACAATGAGGGTCCTCATAAAGATAGAAGTACAAGAATGTGTGTGTGTGTGTGCGTCAGCTTTTTGTGTCGGAGATTTAAAGAAATAAACTGTATCTATTTCTCATAAGAACACATAAATTGTATTAAAATGAGCACAGCTTTAATTAATCACTGCTGTTATTATCAATTAATGATAAAGATTTATGACAATATCAGCAATTATTGCTGTAAAACTCTTAAATATCAGCACAAAGCCTCGCCTATTTAAACTTTAATTAAAAGCAAATGCTACACGTGCAACATTTCCTAAACCTCTGACCTGCATTATTTTTAAATAATTGACGTATTAATTAATTTTCATATAGCTTCCAGCAGCTCTGTGTTGCTGCAGCTTTGTGTTCTTCCTGCAGTGGAAGTGCCTGTGGTGATTCTCTGAGGCTGCCAGCAGGACGCCTGTTAGCATAAAACTACACTACATGCTGATGAAGACGCTACATGCTAATGCTAATTAGGAGCACTGGAGGAGAGGAGAGCAGCAGCAGGCTGATCTCCTCCATGCCACCATGTATTAATGCAGTAATTCATGCAACAGGAGCCCAACAAAGTATATAAAGTGTGTAGAAATTAAGATACTTTTCAGAAGCCTGACATTTGTGTTTAAAATATCCTTTTCGTCAGGCTGGGCTCAAGGCAGGACTCAGACGCAGAGCAGGTGTACTTAAAGTCTTTTTATTAACAGTCTGGAGTTCACTTAAGCGCCGGAGCTCGACTTCTTCATGACGTCACAACGTAAAAACGTTCAGCAGCATGTTTCCTGCTGTCAGCTGAACTCTACAGTTTTGGCTTTTCTACAAGTTTCCATGTCACATTTAATGCATCAACTCTTTTTTAGCAAAGGTTAAAAAAAACACCTCAACCAAGTGTAGTAACATGATTTTACAGATTTTTCTAATTTTGCAGTGTGCATTCAGCATTTTTAATGCAATCTTTTGTGTTAAATATTTTTTTTGTGTGTGTTTTTGGAATTTCTTTGTGTTTTTATCTTTGTTTTTTGTAACTTTGTGTGTGTGTGTTTTTTTGTGTGTTTTTGGAATTTTGTGTTTTATTGTGTTTTTGTGTGTTGTTATGTTTTTTTGTTTTTTTAAAATGTTTTTTTTTTTTGTATTTTTAGGTGTTGTATGTCTTTTTTTGTGTATGTGTGTTTTTTTGTATTTTTAGGTGTTTTTTGTGTTTTTATGTGTCTTTTGTGTTCAAAATGTTGATCCAGTACGGCAAAATTACTTAAATTACGAGAAAAAACAGGCTTGAAATATTTATCTCTATGTGTAATGAATCTATATAATATACGAGTTTCACTTTCTGAAATAATTGACAAAAAATATTGAACTTTTTCATGATATTCAAAGTTTTTTTTAGATGTACTTGTATATTGTTACAGTAGCTATATGAAAAACACATGTCTAATGCCATTTCCTGATGAAAACCATTATTATATAACAGAACTCCCCAGCTGTTCTGAGGTAATAAGATTGTTAGATTTCAGTTTAAAAGTGCAATACAACCTGATCCATGTAGTGTACAGTAGATGAAACATGTTTTGATGATAATAAACAGATATCATCAGATCTGACTGGGTACATTAGACGTTCCATACAGTCTGTTATTCGTTTTATTGGATTATGATTTGTTGGTTTGGATGGAAATGCAGAAAAACAGCTGAGGTCCAGATTTGAGATCTTTGGAGAATGAACGACGTGGGAGAGGAGAGAGGAATGTTAGTGGGCTCTACCACCTGTTCCCACCACTCACACACACACACACACACACACACACACACACACACACACACACAACCAGCTGTTATATCAGATTGGGTACCAATAATGCTGCTCCTGGCCCTGGACCAGCCTGAAATATATAATTTATTTAAAGCAACATGTCTTTTTCTCCAGAACTCATAACAATTAAAATTCTCATCACTTTTTAATGAGTTCTTCTTAATGCTGATTCATCTCCAGGCTTAAAAAAAAGAAAGTAGTCTCTTTTTAAACTCAATAAAAGAGGCAATAAAGTCATGTAAAAGACATATAAACTCAAAGACATTATCAAATTCCATGAATAATTAAATAATACACTGCAAAAAACATGAAGCTTACCAAGTATTTTCTTCTTCTATCTATCAATAGTATTTTAATTATCTTGTTTTGAGTATAATTTACCTACTGACCACAGTTTTATGTGCTTATTTTAACAACATGTGTCTTTTTTTAACTAAAATGAGTGAATAACCTCTTCACAGGGATTTCAGTTTTGACTAAAGCGCTAAAAAAGACACAAAAAGACAAAAAAAGACACAAAATTACCATAAAAAGACACAAAATTACCAAAAAAAGACACAAAAAGACTTAAAAAATACCCAAAATGACAAAAAAAGAGAGACAAATAGCCACAAAATGACAAAAAATGACCAAAAAAGACACAAAATGACAAAAAAAAGTCACAAAATATTATTATTATGTAACAAAATGAGTGAATAACCTCTTCACAGGGATTTCAGTCTGGTGTAAAGACTTGTTTTTAGGATTGACATTGTGAGCTTTTTCATGCTTTTCAATCTATTCAACTGTTGAATATGGTGAGTTTTTACCTCAAATATTGGCTCCAGTTGAGAGTTTTAGTTGAATGGAGTTTAAATGTTATTTCAAAAGCATTTTCTATCACCAGTATCTACCCACAGATACTGAAATGAGAATTTTTTTTGCTAGTTTCAAGTATTTCTGCCTTATTTTATTGTTAGTTGGGTTTTTCAAGCCACAATTGCTTGAAATAAGTATTTTTGGTCTTATTTTCAGACATCATTGTTTTCGAGTTTCTAGATATTTTTAACTTATTTAAAGAATTCTTACAAAGAAACATTTACTTACTGCACTGGCAGATAATTTGACTTGTTTCAAGCATGTATTTGCTTAATTCTAGTTATTTATTTCTTATTTTATTTTGTATAGAATTAATGAAATATAACAAATCATCAAATGAAGGAAAATGAGTAGAATAAAGACTATTCAAGCCCAAAAAAATGGAAGGAAGAGAAACAAGCTCCAGGTATTTATATCAGGGGACATTTCCACAAGCTGAGGCACCTCAGTCAAACACATTGGGACCAAGGTTATTATAGTTAACGAAAACTAACGAAATAACGAAAACTAGAATTGAAAAAAGATTTTCGTTAACTGAAATAAAAATAAAAACTAGAGTTTTTTAAAAAACGATAACTAACTGTATTTTGTGGTTACAAAACTAACTAAAATTATAGTGAAAATGTCCTTAGTTTTCGTTTTTGTCAACTTTTTTCATTCATAATTCAGTGTTTCTATTTGAACATGCAACACATGGTGAATATGTTTACTGAAACTTGGATGTCTAAACAAACAAAATTCAAAACACCCAGAACTGTAAGAGTTAATAACCTTATTGGGGCTGAGATGATAAACCAAAGAAATAAAGGAAACATTTATTATGACCTCTTTGAATCTGGCACCCAACATATAGCCCATTACAAAAATTAAACTAAAACTAACACTAAAACTAATAAAAACTAAACTAAAACTAAGCATTTTCAAAAATTAAAAACTAAACTAAAACTAGAAAACTCACTCTAAAAACGAACTGAATTTGAAAACAAAAATTCACAACGAAATTAAAACTAAAACTAATGAAAAATCCAAAACTATTAAAACCATGATTGGGACTTAAATTTAAGTGTTTCACAGACTAAACGTACGTGAGGAAGATTAAGAGAAACATTCTGTTTCTCTAACCTGAACGTGTTGTACCTGAATCTGTCTTTTAGCGTGTCTTTCTGTGTCTGAGGAGTCTGGCACTCTCACAAACTTCCTGTCCAGACAGGAAATGCATTCTTCAGTGTGTGTTTCTCAGTCTGGGAGTGTGTGTGTTTTGCCATGTGTGTGTGTGTGGAGCCAGATAACACACCGTGTCATGGTATCTTACAATAACGCTGAGAGGAATGTTACCCACTTCCCCTGGTGCCACAACTCACCTCCTGTCTCTTAGGATTGGGCCTGAAACTAGAAAGTTATTCACTATTTCAACAATCTGTCGTCCTATGTGTTGAAAATGAAAAGTCAGCAGTTATTGGAGGGTTTCTGTCAAGAACTGGGACCAGGGGTACACTGCAAAAAGCCACCTCTCAAAAAGAAGAAAAAAGTTCAAAAATGTGGTGTATTTTGCTTAAAAACACCAAAATTATCTGCCAATGGAACAAGAAAATTTGTCTTGTCAAGACTTTCCAAAACCAGTAAAAATATCTAATCTCAATGAAGCCACAAATACCTTAGAATTAGTGTATTCTAACTAAAAACAAGTGATTTTTTTTTATTGTTGTTGTTAAATGTTTCATGTTAAATGTTTAAATATCAAGTGTCAGTTTAATGTAGTAGTTAATTACATACACACTACACAACAATACACACTTCTTTTGGTTCATTGATCATTAAACTATTGATTCCATCTGTCAAAACTGACAAGGCTTGTTCCTAAAAGTGTGTGAGCAGTGGTGGAAGAAGTATTCAGATCCTTTACTTTAGTAAAAGTACTAATACACACTGTGAAATGACTCCACCACAGTAAAAGTCCTGCATTCAAAACTTACTGAAGTAAAAGTACAAAAGTATCAGCATCAAAATGTACTTAAAGTATCAAAAGTAAAAGTACTTGTTATGCAGAATGGACCCACTCAGATTATTGAATATATTCTAAATATATTATTAGATTATTTCATACAGACTGTCTTACTGTGCAATATTTCTTTTTTAGTACATAATACCTGGCAATGTCCAATATATTTACCTCATGCCATGTTTACATTATATCGTATATATAATTTCTTTACATTTACTTGCCTATGTTTGTATTTTATATTTTTATATTTTATCTATATTTTATTTATTGTTGCATTGCTTTTTGGAGTCAGCTTTTAAATCTCATTGTATATGCGTATAGTGAAAATAAAGGCATTCTATTCTATTCTGTTGATGCATTTATGTATGCAGCATTTTTATTTACTCAACATAGAACTCATTTTAACTACTTAATATACTTTTATGATGTTTAATTAAAAAACAACAACATCTTATCACTTTAAATTTATCTTGATTTTCATGTCAAAAGTAACTAAAGTTGTCAGATAAATGTAGTGGAGTAAAAAGAACAATATCTGCCTCAAAATGTAGTAAAGTACAGGTACCTCAAAATTGTACTTCAGTAAATGTTCTTGCCTACTTTACATTACTGATTGGTACAAATCTCTCTGCTCTTGCTGCTGGTAACAATAACCTCTTATTGGTTTAATAAACTGCTGTTTCTGCAGCAGGAGGTTTATTACCTCATCACATGAATTGTTTTTTTTCTCTCTCATAATGTGTAAATTAGAGAGGAGACAATAAAACGTCTGACTGGAAATATTCCACCATTTGGATTTGTTAAAGACTGACAACATCTTTAGAGATATGGTTCAATTTTCTTTTTAAGTGAATGAATAAATGAATGATTGGCAAAAACAACCCATGTCTGCATCTTGGAAGCAGAAATTACTTACATTTTAAGTGCACTGCAAAAAAGGTGTTTAGTCTAAAACCAGATCAAACAGTAAATCTGAGGGAAATGATCTTGCTGCATGGACAGATAATTTACCTTGACAAGATTTATTAAATTAAGATTATTAAATCTAGAAATAAGCATGTTGAACACTTACAATAAGAAATTAACTCTTAAAACCAGATAAATTATGTAACACTTCTAAACATAAAGTTGCTTTTTTTTTTATCCTGGTAAGAACCAAATAATCATCAGGTCACTTTCATTTATCTCTTTTGTACATTTTTTGTCTTTTTTGGTAACTTTGTGACCAAAAGAACATGTAAAAAGACACAAAAAAGACCAAAAAACCCTCAAAAAAGACACAAAAAAAAAAGACCAAAAAAAGGACACAAAAAAGACACAAAAAAACACAAAAAAAAGACACAAAAAGACAAAAAAAAGACCAAAAAAAGACACAAAAAGACGTAAAATGATCAAAAAAGACATAAAAAGACAAAAAAAGACAAAAAAAAAGACACAAAAGATGTTAAATCATCAAAAAAAGACACAAAAAGGTTATATAATAATCATCAGGTCACTCTGCTCGGGCCAGTTCATCACTGCTGGCAGCTTTAATTTATCTGGTTTTAAGAGTTAATTTCTTATTTTAAGTGTTCAACATGCTTATTTCTAGATTTAATAATCTTAATTTAAGAAATCTTGTCAAGGTAAATTATCTGTCCATGCAGCAAGATCATTTCCCTCAGATTTACTGTTTGATCTGGATTTTAGACACATGTTTTGCAGTCTACATGAATATTTTTGCTTGAATTCTGCATAGATTAATTCGACAATTCATTTCCCGATAAAGAATATTCACTTTCAAAATAAATTTCAGCAATTTATTACTTAAACATACAGTATTTACACTACACAATCCCTTCAGGCAAATAAACCAACAAAATAGCAAAAAAGTAGCATTCAGGCAAGATTTTTAGCATCCAGCAAAACAACAACTTGGGCAAAACTGTACACACAAAACATTTACAACAAGCATTTACTGTACAGGAGAAATGTGGATCAAAATGAAGCTCTTGAAACAGAACCACTTGGTCTCACATTGCATGAAAGAGAAACGAGAAGAAGAAGAAGAAGAAGAAGAGTCCTCCCTCCCGTTCTTAAAGCTAGTAGAGTCGACCTGCAGCCAGTAAAGCAGGAGATCACTGAAGTCATTTAAAGCCTGAGTTCATCTCCGTTACAAGTGGTGTCTGGACAGTGCAGGACTCCGTATATCTACAGGTACAGTGCTGCTGCTGCTGCTGCAGCCAAACATCCATAGAGCCACAGAGTCAGTAGTCCTTTTTGGTGTGAAAAGAGAATAATAATCCTTCTGATCGTCAGTTAGAACCAAACTGACGTCTTTGCTTTGGTCTGATCGAGAGCTGAGGGAGAGAAAGAGGAAAAATTACTGTTGTGTTCGCTGTCAATTAGTGAGAAGAAAGTGCAAGTCAATGCACAGGTGCATCTCAATATATTATAATTATAAGTTTTACCATAAGTTGGTAAAACTTGGAAATGTAAATTATTGACATTTAGGGCAATAATGTAAGTTAGCACAACAAAGGAAGCCAGTTGTCTGCTCAAAAACAAGTTGGTGAGTTGTTGTTACTTATACATTTACGTTGGGGTTCACAACAAGGGACAATAGTTCTGATAACTCTTATTTCTTTGTTGTGAAATGCGGAAAGCCAACTTTCCAAGTTGCACTTGAAGTCTCATTGTGGCTGTTGTTGCTGCCTCCAGCTGGAGTTCACAAAGGTAAGCAACCCTTATCATGTTTCAACTTACAGTTAAGTTGAAAAAAATCAGAATTCAGAGTTGAGCAAACTCAAAAGCAAAACTTAAAATATTTAGTTTAATTGTCCAAGTTAAAATTCTTATTCTTACTCTTCTTAACGAGCCTCTGGCCCCCGCGGCTCGTTAAGAAGAGCCTCCGGCCCCCGCGGCTCGTTAAGAAGAGTAAGAATGAGTCTCCAAAAGTCTCCAATTACACCAGAAAAAGTCGCTGGATTTGTCTCCAGTCGCTTTCTTGAAAAATAGTCTCTAAGGGGGTCTGAAAAGTCGCTAAATATAGCAACAAATTTGCTAAGTTGGCAACACTGCTTCGGCTTTTACAAATGTCGCGTGTTGTTGTGGCGTTGAGTACTACGTCACATCCTGCTTCTAACTCATTGAGATGCACCTGTAGTTACTGTGTAGTATTTGTTGTGTATCTACCTGAGTCGTAGACCTCCAGGGAGCCGTGGAGGGCTGAGGGGGTCCAGGTGACGGAGGTAGCTGAGACGGGGCTGCTGCTGCTGGGCTCCATCTCCGTCTTCACCCCCTCGCTGAGCGGGGAGCTCCCAGCGCTGGTGGTCTGCTGGTTCTGGTTCCGGACCCCCGACAGCAGCAGAGGGTTGAACCTGGGGTCCAGAGCCGGGCTGGGGGCCGGGTACGGGTGCAGCATGGGGTGGTGGTGGTGGTGGTGGTGGCGGGTGTGGATGTGGGGGTGGGGGTGGTAGTGGACGTTGGGGTATCCGCTGGGGCTCTGGGGGTTCAGGGGGCTGTAGGTCCAGCTGTCGGGGGGCGGCAAGCCGGTCTGGGAGAGCACGTGGTCCGCCCACAGGGTCCCGTCTGGGGGGTTAAAGGTCACGGGGCTGGAGGAGAAGTCTGGGTGGACCGAGACGGACACGGAGGGGAGGCAGGGGCTGGTCTGGGACGGGTAGGAGCTGGTCCACACGGAGCTGCTGGGACCCTCAGAGAGAGACCCCCCATCTGGAAAAAACACCACAAAACGTTATAATTCAACACACTGACACAGAAAACTAAAGTAAAGTACCGATACGGGTTTATGAGACCGATACAATAATGATTCTAGATGGAGAAAATTCATCCATAACCGATACACACTGCAAAAAATGTGTTTAGTCTAAAAACCAGATAAAAACAGTAAATCTGAGGGAAATGATCTTGCTGCATGGACAGATAATTTACCTTGACAAGATTTATTAAATTAAGATTATTAAATCTAGAAATAAGATTAAGACACCCCTTTTTTGCAGTGTAATGGAAAAAAAGTTGTGGACCCAGAACGAAACCCAGTGGAACACCATAAAATAAGATCTTCATCCATTTTGACATTTTTTGCACTAACAATTAGTATTGTTTTACATCTCAAAGTACTCCAAAGATGACCTCTGTGTTTAAGCATTAACTCTGTTCTTATGACCCAATCACCTAATTGTAAAAAAGGTGTTTAAAAACCAGATCAAACAGTAAATCTGAGGGATTAACATGGATTGTGAATCACTTTTACATGCTGCACTGCAAATTATTTGTTTCTTATAAAGATAAAATGTCGTATATTTAGAAGTGTTTCATGTTGTTGGTGTAAGAGTCAAAGGTTTTTGCAAAAGGGAATTTTGGATGTTTCTTATTATCACTCAATGAATAAAAGCAATATTGTACAAAAGAAAATCTACTTTTTTTGCCATGTTTTGAGGCAGAAAATGTTCTACAAATCAGGCTATGAATGATTAATGGACTGTAAAAACTTTCAGAATATATAAATTGGTGGATTTTGGTGGATATTAGTGCTACTGAAGGGGAGATTTCTGGCTGAGTGTGAGAAAAAACAGCCTTAAAAGACTTAAAATTCAATACATTAAGCAAGTCATTACAGTTACATGTTAATAAGCATCTTGTAAGGACATAAAACTGTAATGACTTGCTTAATGTATTGAATTTTAAGTCTTTTAAGGCTGTTTTTTCTCACACTCAGCCAGACATCTCCCCTTCAGTAGCACTAATATCCACCAAAATCCACCAATTTATATATTCTGAATGTTTTTACAGAGGGGGTTGTCCATAAATCATTCATAGCCTGCTTTGTAGAACATTTTATGCCTCAAAACATGGCAAAAAAGTAGATTTTCTTTTGTTCCTGATCTAGACAATATCGTTTTTATTCATTGAGTGATAATAAAAAACATCCACAATTCCCTTTTGCATCGCTTTATAACGCTTTATAATAAGGTCCTTAATAACCATTAATTAACAAGTAATAAGGCATTGTTCTCACTTTAGATCCGGTAGTTGCAAAAAGCATAGTTAACTTATAGTTAACTTATAATAGATGAGCAATAAAGTATATTTTAATATCAATAAGCAAACAAAATAAGATTAATAAAGGCATGGCAAAGACATAATGGGTGGGTCATGGGTGTTTGTAATGCCATTATTAACACTTATATAAGCTTATAAACACACAATAATGTTAATAAGCATCTTGTAAGGACTTACAAGGGCCTTATTACTTAATTAATTAATTAAGCTAATTAATGGTTATTACAAGGACCTTAATATGAACCGTTACCGGTAAATTTTCTAAAATGTTATGTTTAAATATGCTGATGAGGCATTAACTGATAAACTGGCACTAACTTTTGTTGAATTTCAGGTAATAAAACCTCATATTTGTCTGGCTAGTTTTAGTGATTATGGTCAAATTAAACAGCTCTGTGTTTATATTCGCTCTTTGTGAACTTTCTCACCTTTCCATAACCCGGCGGAGGCCGAGGCCGAGGGCTGGCTGACTCTGAGGGGTTTGGTGTCGCTGCTGAAGGAGCTGCTCTGGCTCAGAGCTCTGGAGAAATGTTGGTCCACCACGTCCCCGATGTCGCCCTGGAAGTAGGTGAACAGGACACACCTGGAGCTCAGGTACTCCGCCTCGGCTGGCTGAGGACCGTCCTTCAGCTCTGGGTCTGATGTGGATCTACGGCCAGGTTCGGGTGCTGGTGCTGGGGGACCCTGGTCCCTGGACACCATCCCTCCTCGTCCTCCCTGCTGCTCCATACACTCCTGCATCTTACTGTAAACACTCAGCCTCCTCTGGAGAACAGATAGAGAAAGAGGAGGTTAACTCACAGATACAACCAGGAGAATAACTTCAACGCTTTGATGCACAACATGGTCTAAACTGACCTGATATGTATGAGTTTTTATGTTCTATATCTTTGCAATAAATTATTTTCATCATTCAGTATTCCAGGTTTTCCTCAATTAGTTTGTTTCTCTATCATCATACAAACTAATTTTATGTTTTCCTTTATTATTTTTTTAATAAAATCCCGTTTTGTGTCACTACTCTTCTAATGCACAACATGGGTCAAAAATGACCCATGTCCATTTTTTTTTAGCTAAGTAGCTTGCTAGGCTAACTACTTCACTAACTTCTTGGCTAAGTATTTAGCTAAGTAGCTAACATGGGTCTAAAGTGACCCGATATGTATGAGGTTTTATGTCCTATATCTTTGCAATAAATTATTTTCATCATTCATGTTCCAGGTTTTCCTCAATTACTTTGTTTTTGATCATCATACATCCTAATTTTATGTTTTCCTTTATTATTTTTTTTATAAAATCCCTTTTTGTGTCACTACTCTTCTAATGCACAACATGGGTAAAAAATGTCCCATATCCATTTTTTTTATAAGTAGCTTAGTAAGTAAATAATATAATACTATAATATAAAATAATAATAAAAATCTTGCTTTTGTTGTTAGCTTAGCAAGCTACTTAGCTAACTTCTTGGTAAATAGCTTGCTAAGATAACTACTTAGCTAAATACTTAGCTAAGAAGTTAGCTAAGTAGTTTGCTAAGCTAACTACTAAGCTAACTTCTTGGCTAAGTATTCAGCTAAATAGCTTGCTAAGCTAAGGACGTAGCTAACTTCTTGGTTAAATAGCTTGCTAAGCTAACTACTTAGCTAAATTCTTAGCCAAGACGTTAGCTAAGTAGTTTGTTAAGCTAACTACTAAGCTAACTTCTTGGCTAAGTATTTAGCTAAGTAATTTGCTAATCTCACTACTAAGCTAACTTCTTGGCTAAGTATTCAGCTAAGTAGCTTGCTAAGCAAACTACTTAGCTAACTTCTTGGCTAAGTAGTTAGCTTAGCAAGCTACTTAGCCAAGTAGTTAGCTATGTAATAATACAAAAACTGTTTTTCTTCATAAAGTATGAGAAGCAAAATGGAAATAATGATGTGTATGTTGTTATCAAAAACAAGATATTTAAAGAATACTTGGAATATTCAATCATAAAATGAGTTGATATCAAAAGATAGAGCACAGAAACACACAGCAGCATTAAATAACATGGGGAATTAATGTTTTTGGTGATTTTGGACCCATGTTGAGCATCAAAGGGTTAATAGAATAGAAACAAACTGCTGTTTAAGAGCAACCAGTTTCTGTTTTATCTCTGTTTATTATAATCAAATCATAAATAAACCCTTTTAAAGTAGCATTCCAGTAATTGTTTTATCTGGGAGCAGCCTGGGAGGCGTGTGTGAAAATGAGTTTATTTTTTCCCAGACTGCATTCCAACTATTTGTAAAGCTCAGTGGGCCTCGTCCACATTCCTGAGGGACTGACCGGCTGTCATTACATCACCATCTGACCGCACGATTAATAGTTAGTGTCATCACGCCTGACCTGAGGCCAAAGCAGAGCACCAGGCTGGAATTTAATCATTCAAAATCAAATTAAAGTCAAGAGGTGTTTGTGTATGAGGCGTAAAGGGTGTTTAAGGAGGTCACACTGGGTAAAAAAACCCAGAAGGAAATACATTTTTATTTTATTTTATGGGATTCTACAAAACATTCACTTGATTTCAGAGCAGGTGGCATTTTTTCCCCAACTTTTTTCTCTTTTCTAACTTTAACAAATGTCTCTATATTTACAATAATGGAAAGGTGAGATATTTTTTTTTTTATAGGTTATTGTATAGGTACATTATATTTATTATGTTTTGTAATACAAGACATGTTTAGACAAGGATTTTAAGTTGTCATATTTAAGAAGAGAGGGGGTGGGAATTTATAAGTTTTACTTCTTCTCACTCCTTTTGGACTCTTTTTTTATTATTTTGTTTTCATATTCGAAATAAACTTAAATCAATCAATCAATCAATAGTTCTCAAAGAGCCAAATATAAACACAGAGCTGATGAATTTTACCTTCATTACTAAAACTAGCCCGACTAATATGTGATTTATGAAGTCATACTGATTTTAGAGGGGAAAAATTAACAGATTACTGATATGTAGGCCGATTTTTCACCTTTTCTGTGTGGATTTCACACTGATATTTCTACACAAATCTACTTAGAAGGCTGTTTCTTCACCAAATAACTATATTAAAGAACATTTAACAATTTTATACATTATTATACTTTCAATTTATTCCACTATTAACCAATTCTAGAAATGAAAACAGAGAAAATAAAGAATAAAAATGAATTAAATTGCTAAATTAACATCTGTTATTGGTCTGTTCAGCATAAGAAATTGCTGATATTAAAGTAAAGAATAAATAAGAGAATTTAAACAGTAAAGATGATTTATTAGCTACTTTTTTATTCCTATTCCATATTATCTCAGTTATCATTTATAGAAATAATTGACAAAGTGATACATTCTTTGTATAATAACATTAATAAAGTTTTATGTTGTTATGTTATGTTGATGAGTGTCGATGCTGCGAAATAATTTTATGTCAAAACAACAAAAACAATGGAGTAAACTCACATGAATCTTGCTATTCGACTCAATATTTTAGGTTAAAATTACTTTTTGGACGAATCTTTGTCGAATTGAAAAGGAAATGTCTTTATTTTGTCTCTTTCTCCCTGTCCTGTCCAACTCTGTCATATTATTTGTGTGTTTTAAGTATATGTTTGGACGGGTTGATGGTTCATTTCTAGTACTTGTTGCTCTGTGCAATGACAATAAAGGAAAATCTGAATCTGATCTGAATCTGAAATTAATTCCAATAACAAACAAGCAGCATTGGGTTTTACAGTGCATCTATTGTTCTGTGGTGCTTATTTTCTTTATCATTATAAATAACTTATTGCTATTAAAGTTAGTGGAGTTTTGGACATTTAATTAACACTCCATCCAAGGTGGCATGAACTCTTGAAATACCCAAAATAAAAAAATATAAAAAAATGTTCTAACTTAAACAATTATCTTACATGTTGTTCTGCAGTACTTATTTTCTTAAATAGCCTATCATAAATAAATGATTATTGCCATTAAAGTTAGTGGACTTTTAGACATATGATTAACACTCCATCCAAGGTGGCATGAAGTCTTGAAATAATCCAAATAAAAATATTTCTTTCTAACTTTAACAATTAACTTACATCTATTGCTCTGCAGTACTTATTGCCATTAAAGTTAGTGGACTTTTGGACATTTAATTAACACTCCATCCAAGTTGGCATGAACTCTTGAAATAGCCAAAATAAAAATAAAAATATTTTTTCTAACTTTAACAATTAACTCATATCTATTGTTCTGCAGTACTGGTTTTTATAAGTATCATAAATAACTTATTATTGCAATTAAAGTTAGTAGTGGAGTTTTAAACATATAATTAATACTCAATCCAAGGTGACATGAACTCTTAAAATAGCCAAAATAAAAATAAAAATATTTGATCTAACTTTAAAAATATCATAGCAACACTGCAAATGATTTGTTTCTTACCAAAATAGTTAGATCATTTATCTTGTATTAAAAGTTAATTTCTTATTTTAAGTGTTCAACATGCTTATTTCTAGATTTAATAATCTTAATTTAATAAATCTTGTCAAGGTAAATTATCTGTCCATGCAGCAAGATCATTTCCCTCAGATTTACTGTTTGATCTGGTTTTTAGACTAAACACCTTTTTTGCAGTGAAGAGTTAGAATTTCAGATTCAAGCGTAAAAAGTTTGAAGTGTTAACTGCTGAGAAGAGGTAAGGATGTTTCCCTCTGAGGCTGCAGAAGTTTTCAGAAGAAGAAGTAAAAAGTTACATAAAATGGAAATACTTAAGTACAGTACTTGAGTAAATGTACTTAGTTACATGCCATATTTTGGTGAATATTAGTGCCACTGAAGGGGAGATTTCTGGCTGAGTGTGAGAAAAAACAGCGTGAAAAGACTTACATTCAATACATTAAGTAAGTCATTACAGTTTAATAGGGTAAGTTTTCCGAAATGATATGTTTAAATATGGTAATGAGGCATTAACTGATAAACTGGCACTAACTTTTGTTGAATTTAGGAGAAATGTACAGGCACAAATAGACAAATTGCATCAAATAATCATCAAAATTGTTTTTTTTTTGCTCTAGTCTAAAAAAAGACATTTTTTAACCTCAAATCTCACAATTGGAAAGTGAAAATACATTTTTTTTTGCCTTGAGTGTCTTATTGATATTAAAATATACTTTATTGCTCATCTATTATAAGTTAACTATAAGTTAACTATGCTTTTTTGCAACTACCGGATCTAAAGCGAGAACAATGCCTTATTACTTGTTAATTAATGGTTATTAAGGACCTTATTATAAAGCGTTACCAAAAGTTTTAAGTGTTAACTGTGTAGAAGAGGTAAGGATGTTTCCCTCTGAGGCTGCAGAAGTTTTGAGAAGAAGAAGCAGAAGAAGAAGCAGAAGAAGAAGCAGAAGAAGAAGCAGAAGCAGAAGAAGCGGAGCTAGTCACCTGTTGCTGCTGCTGCTGGTGGTTGTAGTAGGTCGCCTTGTACGCGGCTGCCGGCAGGTAGTGCGCTCCATAGCTCTGGTGGTGGTACATCACATCCAGGCAACTCATAGCGGCGGAGCCGGGCGGGGAGAGAGAAGATCCGGACACGGAGGAGACAGAAACCCGCAGCCGGAGAGAGGAGCGTCCAGTCCAGAGAGCTCAGACCTGCTGTATCCTCGGAGCCTCCGCAGCCTCCATATAAACCCCAGCCGGTACAATAGCCATGCCGTCCTGTTTGCATACAGACAATGCGCGTCCCGCTGCGCGCCACCAGCTCCAGCAGCAGCTCCACCCGGGGCCGCAGAGTGGCTCCAGCACGGTCTGAGGTCCTAGAAACTCTCCAGTCTCTGACAAGTTGTCAGATGTGCTGTGATTGGGTGAATAATCCCTTCCCTCCTTCTCTCTCCGTCTGTTTTTTGGAGGGGAGTTATATTTAGAGAGGTTTACGCACGCCCACGGGGGAAGGGCCAGCACTGTGGTGGAGTTTAGCAAGGCACTAACTGTTACAGCCATGATGGAGCAGAGCAGGGGCGGTTCTAGACCATTTCTACTGTGGGGGCCAAGCAGGGGCCAGTGTTTAATCAGAGGGGCACGTTAAAAAACGGCAAAGATGATATTTAACCCTATAAAGCCAAGTGTATCATATTAGATACAGTAATTTTTTAGACCTCTACATCATCAAAAACCTGATGTATACATGTGTTGAAGATAAACAAACTGAGCAACAAATTGCACAAAAATACCAGATGTAGCAAAAATGATATGCAGGTTCCACGAGTGGATCAGTCATTGCTGCATTAAAAAACTTCATATCAGCTGATGTATGATGTTGTGTTATATGGAAAAAATATGTATTTTGCATGTTTGAGGAAAAAGGAAAAGTCAAAGTCTTAATAAGTTAAAAATGTTAGGTTTTATGTTTTTGTTAGTTCAAGAAAAACAGACTGTGAGCAACAAATTGCACAAAAAAACCTGATGTATCAAATATGATACAAATAAGAATTCATATATGCAATTTATTTATTTTTTAAAATTCGTCAGCAGGTTAATAAGCACTCAGTTTTTACAAAAATTTAATTTTCTGGCAATTATTTCATGGTTCAGGTTTTATAGGGTTAAGCATTCAAAACCTTTATTTTAGCTTATCTAAAAATCTAATTTAAGTATATTTGGAAGATACAAAAACATTGATTGAAACAATGAGACTTACCAACAATAACAATTATTTTTGTAAGACAATGACATTTCCGATTTTTGTGCACAATTACTTTTTTTTTTATTTTGAAAGTGCAGTACAGTGAGAATGATCTTTTTTTATATATACACAAGCTTTTATTGCACAATTAAACAATTATACAATGTTCATATTCGGGGTTCCTTTTGTGTAAAATGAGATATTGTTTGAACAAAAAAATACGTAAAAATTGTTCCGTCGTTCATTGTTATAAATTGATCATTTTATTATTAATTTGACCCTTTTTTTAAAAAAGGGTCCATTCTGCACAACATGGGGCCACACCAAGGTTATAATAGTTCTGGATTTTTCATTAGTTTAATTTTGATTTTTTTGTTTTCAAATTTAGTTATTTTTAATGAGCTTTTAGAGTGTTTTTGCTAGTTATAATTCGTTTTTAGTTTTTGGAAAATGATAGATAGATAGATAGATAGATAGATAGATAGATAGATAGATAGATAGATAGATAGATGCTTCATTTTAGTTTAGTTTTTATTAGTTGTAGTTGTTTTGTAATGGGATATTTGTTGGGTGCCAGATTCAATAAGGTCACAATAAATGTGTCCTGTTTGTCAATTTTTTCTTTCAATTTGTCACTTTTTTCTTGTAAATTTGTCACTTTTTTCTTGTAAATGTGTCAATTTTTTCTCGTAAATTTGAGAATTTTTTTAATTCGTTTTAGTGTAGTTTTTATTAGTTGTAGTTTAGTTTTTATTAGTTTTAGTTTAGTTTTTATTAGTTGTAGTTGTTTTGTAATGGGTATTTGTTGGGTCCAGATTCAAAAGGTCACAATAAATGTTTTCTGTTTGTCAATTTTTTCTTAAAATTTGTCAGTTTTTCTTGTAAATTTGTCAGTTTTTTTCTTTAAATTTGTCACTTTTGTCTCGAAAATGTGAGAATTTTTTCCTGTAAATTTGTCACTTTTTTCTTGTAAATTTGTCACTTTTTTCTTGTAAATTTGTCACTTTTTTCTTGTAAATTTGTCACTTTTTTTTTTAAATTGAAAATGATAGATAGATAGATAGATAGATAGATAGATAGATAGATACAGTCATGTGAAAAAATTAGGACACCCCATTAAATATTCAGTTCTTTATTAAGAAATGTTCACATACCGATGTCTAATCTTGTTTTTATTTATCTCTGGGAAAGAATGTGATTTAATTGCAGCTAAACAACAAAAAATAACCTTGATTTACTCATTAAACAAAAGATAACAACAAAAATGCATATTTTAACTGAGGAAAAAGTTAGGACACCCTACCCCCTAATAGCTAGTATTACCCCCTTTGGCTGAAATAACTTCAGTGAGACGCTTCTTGTAGCTTCTACCAGTCTCTGACATCGGTCTGAGGAAAGTTTGCCCCACTCTTCAACAAATTCTTTCAGCTGTGAGATGTTTGAGGGGTTTCTTGCATGTACAGCCCGTTTCATGTCACCCCACAGCATCTCAATGGGATTAAGATCTGGGCTTTGGCTCGGCCATTCCAGGACTCTCCATTTCTTTTTTCAGCCAGTCCCTGGTGGATTTACTGGTATGTTTTGGATCATTGTCATGTTGCAGGGTCCAGTTCCTCTTCAGCGTTAATTTTTTTTACAGATGGTCTCACATGTTCCTCAAGCACTCTCTGATACACGGTAGAATTCATGGTGGGTTCTATGACGGTGAGCTGGCCAGGTCCTGCTGCAGCAAAGCATCCCCAAACCATGACACTTCCACCTCCATGCTTCACAGTTGGGATGAGGTTCTTTTCCTGGAATGCTGTATTTGGTTTACCTCTGTTCTGGTGTCCAAATAATTCAATTTTGGACTCATCTGTCCAAAGAATATTATTCCAGAAGTCCTGGTCTTTGTCTATGTTCTCGCTGGCAAACTTTATTCTGGCCTTTATGTTTTTCTTAGAGAGCAATGGTTTCCTCGTTGCACACCTCCGATGAAAGTTAAACTTGTGTAGTCACTTTCTGATTGTAGAGGCATGCACTTTCACATCAACAGTAGCAAGAGCCTGCTGTAGGTCCCATAATGACATTTTAGGGTCTTTGGTGACTAATTTCAGCATCTTGCGGTCTGCTCTCCAGGTGAACTTGCTTGGACGGCCAGACCTGGGCATGTTGGCAGTTGTTTTGAATGTCCCCCACTTATAGATTATTTTCCGGACAGTGGAATGGCTGATGTCAAATTCTTTTGAGATCATTTTAAATCGCTTACCAGACTCACTAGCTGCTACAATCTTCTTTCTGAAGGCCTCAGACAGCTCTTTTGATCTCACCATGGTCTTCACTCTCACTCCAACAGTCAGGAGCACACCAAACTAAATATCTGAGGTTTAAATAGGGCAAGCCTCCTTCAAAATGCTGAGTAAGGATGTTCTAATCATGTGCACCTAATGTGATACACATGTGTGTGATTTTAGCCATTTTAAGTGGGAATAAATGTGGGGGTGTCCTAATTTATTCCTCACCAGAAATTTCATTTTTTTTAAATTATATTTTACAGAAGGTTTTAAAAAATAATTTATTCAGTTAAAATTGTTTAGTTGTATTACTTGAATCTCTCAGTATTGTTGAAATTGATATTAAATATCCATATGTCCAAATATGTGAAAAAAACCCACTTCTTTCATAGGGTGTCCTAATTTTTTCACATGACTGTAGATAGATAGATAGATAGATAGATAGATAGATAGATAGATAGATAGATAGATAGATAGATAGATAGATAGATAGATAGATAGATAGATAGATAGATAGATAGATAGATAGATAGATAGATAGATAGATAGATAGATAGATAGATAGATAGATAGATTACTTTATTCATCCCCGAAGGGAAATTCGGTTGTCACAGTAGTCCGGTATTCAAGTACAATAAAATACAATAGAATAAGATACTGAGGTAGGATAAATAAAAACAACAATAGAAGCTAGAAAATTTCCTCTGGGTAAATAGTGAAAGGGCCACGGGGGCTACTGCCGGTGTGTGTACACTATGATGAGATTCTTCAGAGATTTATAACAATTAATACTAGTAATGTTAAAATACTATATAATATACAAGGAGCACATCTACAACAAGCATTCCTTTACAAGTATTTATTTATACAGCAACCTATGACCTTTAACCTCAAAATGTGTATTAATTAACTGCCACCAACTGCCAATGTTCCGTAACAGAGGTGGACCGGGTGGAATTTCTGGCCTTGAACGGAAAGCATTTTTGGCAAAACCATAATACCTATCATTGATCCGACTTCACTTTGAGCATCCTGAGTTATTCCTGAACGTCTACATATGGGTTTTTTTTAAAGAAAAATGAAAAAATAGCTTTGTTCGAGCGATCTAAAAAAACTGATATCTAGACATTTAAAATGTTTTTTATTGATAATGCCAAAACCATGTTAAATGTCTCGATGTCAGCTCTTAAATTAAACTGTTATTGGCTATTTTTGTTATTATCATCATATTTGTCCAAACAAATGAACCTTTAGTTGTACCAGGCATTAAAATGAACAAGACATTGAAGAAAACAAGGTGGTCTAATCATTTTTTCCATGACTGTATTAACCTATATCAACCCCAGTTGATTATTTACATTGAGACAATTATTATTAGATTATTAGACGGTTTCTGATTTCTTTTGTAGTGTTATGTATGCAAATGAGGCTTTATCTTATTCAGTGTGTACTCATTTGCATACATGTCCAGCCTTGGACAAAGCCAAGCTCTTTGTTTCATGTTGTTGGTGTAAGAGTCAAAGGTTTTTGCAAAAGGGAATTATGGATGTTTCTTATTATCACTCAATGAATAAAAACGGTATTATCTAGATTTAGATAATTTATTAGATGCAAAAGAAAATCTACTTTTTTTGCCATGTTTTGAGGCATAAAATGTTCTACAAACCAGGCTATGAATGATTTATGGACAACCCTCTCTGTAAAAACTTTCATAATATATATTTTGGTGGATTTTGGTGGATATTAGTGCTACTGAAGGGGAGATTTCTGTCTGAGTGTGAGAAAAAACAGCCTTAAAAGACTTAAAATTCAATACATTAAGCAAGTCATTACAGTTGAATCGGGTAAATTTTCTGAAATTATATGTTTAAATGTGCTGATGAGGCATTAACTGATAAACAGGCACTAACTTTTGTTGGATTTAGGAGAAATGTGCAGGCACAAATAGACAAAGTGCATTCAAATAATCATCAAAACTGTTTTTTTGTTGTTGTTTTTTGCTCTAGCCTAAAAAAACATGTTTTTGAATACAAACTAACCACAAATCTCACAATTGGAAAGTGAAAATACAATGTTTTTGGCTTAAAGATCGATCAGCATTACACAGAGACAATAACAACACAATGAAATAAAAAGAACAACCTAGGCATGTTCAAGCAATAAAATGCAATAAAAATAAAAATTGTCTAAAGAAGGAGTATGGATTCAGTGCTGAATAAAATATAAATATACAGTATAAAAATATAGGTGCCGTCTGCCGTCGTTTGGCTGAAAGGAAATCAAAATGCAATGTTAAATGCAAACGCCCTAATTGGACTGCTGCATAATCTTCATAATCAGCTACTTTAAAATGTTTCCATGATGAGCAGATTGTGTATAAACCTGAACAAGTCACCTGCAGGTCGTCTCGGAGCAACAGGTGCGTTCAAAGACAGGTTCACTTTAGTCTGTTATCTTTAAAAGGAGAATTTTAATGTTTCTGACATGCAACAAAGATCCTCAGATGAAATGAAACTACAGACCTGTGTTTCCCTTTAACCATTGAGCTGGAGGACAGCCTGGTTACTGACTGTCCTTCAGTCTCTGACTGAATCTGACTGACTGATGAACAGTTTGCTGCCACCTGTTGGTGAGACCTCTGACATGACACGCTGACAGGTGAGCCTTAAAAAGTAGTCGGATCCCTTACTTACTACTATCTAGACATTTAACATAGTTTTCTTGATAATAACCAAAATCATTATGAATAAAACCATGTTAAATGTCTAGATATCAGCTCTTAAATTAAACTCTTATCAGCTATTTTTAGTTGTTATCATTATATTTATCCAAACAAATGTACCTTTAGTTGTTCCAGACATTAAAATGAACAAGAAATTGAAGAAAAAGACCAGTGGTGGAAGAAGTATTCAGATCCTTTACTGCAGTAAAAGTACTAATACACACTGTGAAATGACTCCACTACAGTAAAAGTCCTGCATTCAAAACTTACTGAAGTAAAAGTACAAAAGTATCAGCATCAAAATGTACTTAAAGTATCAAAAGTAAAAGTACTCATTATGCAGAATGAACCCACTTAGATTGTTAAATATATTCTAAATATATTGTTGGATTATTATTATAGATATTGATTATGTTAGCAGCATTTTACTATTCTAACTACTTAATATACTTTTATGTGGTTTTATTCATAAACATGCATACACATTATAAATTCATTAATATTTTTCATGTTAAATCTCAACCTGTAAAGCTGTCAGCTAAATGTAGCGGAGTAAAAAGTGCAAAATTTGTCTCAAAATGTAGTGAAGTAGAAGTATAAAGTAAAAGTCCTGCATTCAAAACTTACTGAAGTAAAAGTACAAAAGTATCAGCATCAAAATGTACTTAAAGTATCAAAAGTAAAAGTACTCGTTATGCAGAATGAACCCACTCAGATTGTTAAATATTTTCTAAATATATTATTGTATTCTTTTAATTGATGCTTTTATGGAAGCAGCATTTTCATTTTCTTAAGGTAGGGCTCATTTTAACTTCTTAAAATACTGTTATGAGGTTTAACTTAGAAAAAAAGTCTAATCACTTCATATTAATTTATGTTTTTTATGTTAAATCTCGACCTGTAAACTAACTAAAGCTGTCAGATAAATGTAGTGGAGTGAAAAGTTCAATATTTGCCTTAAAATGTAATGGAGTAGAAGTATAAAGTTACATAAAATGGAAATACTCAAGTTAAGTACAAGTACCTCAAAATTGTACTTAAGTACAGTACTTGAGTAAATGTACTTAGTTACTTTCCACCGCTGGCTGTATAAGCCACACATCCACACCAGCTGGAAAAGAAGCAAATGATCCTCCAAGGAAGAGACATTTAGTAAAGAAAATGTGAGAATAATATAGAATAATTCTCCTGAAATCTCAATTACCCTGAATTTATAACGAGTCAGCGACCTTTACAATCAACAGAGAAAAATTTTTTGGGTCAGAAAAAACAAAACAAAATTTCTCTGGAGTTGCAAAAAAAATATTTGAGCCTTGTAATGAAGATAATACATCTCATTAGGTCTTAATTAGCCTTTCAACAGTAAGCTAACTAACAGATCAGCATTAATTCATGAGGAGCGGCCTGTACATGAAGAACATGCGTACATACACGTCAGAATAACATTAATTTACAAATTATGTTTTCACTATTCTATGTACTTTTATTACTAATATCTTAGTATCTTACATTCCTGTGTTTTACAACTGGAATTTAGGATAAATTAACCGATCTAAGGACAACAGAGAAACCATACGAATGTGATTTGGAGCTTCGACACGTTATTCTTTAACCCCTTACCATTCTGCCTCCTTTTATATAAAGTATTGGAGGTGGGGGACAGTGGATTTTCAGGGGGAGGTAGCAGGTCAACAGCCAATAGAAGTTGAACCTCATCTGAAAGACGGGAACCTGTAGATTAATTTTAATGTCTCGAGGGAGACTTACATCACCACACTTGAATTCATTTCATTGAATCCACAAGAGTCAAACCCAATTTATGCAATTCCAAAACTGTTTAGGGGTCCCAGAATGTATGTGAAAAAAACATGTTTGTGTTGAATAAGAATAATAGTTTTTGGCCAAATATGCATGGGATTGGCATAAAGTGGGCATGTCTGTAAAGTGGAGACTCATGGGAACCCATTTTAAAAGTTTTTAAAGTTATACCTTAAAACTGAGCCCACGAAAGCCTCTAAAAGAAAAAAGGTGTTAGTGCGCCATTGGACTGCTAAGAGGTTAAGTTGTTAAAAAATAATCTGCCTTTCCCCACCTGAGATCAGACAGATAACCAATCATAGTCAAGGAAAACGAGGTGGCCAATCATATTTCAGAGGAGGCGGGACAGAGAGGAAAAGTCTCAGGAGATTAATTTAGTCAGTCCTATTAAGATTTGGCTAAATTTACAGGATAAGGTACCAGACCCTGGACCTACGTAGACTATGGCGCCAATTTAGTTAAATAAACATCAACTTCAAAACACTTTTTTATTTATGGTATATAAACTATAACATATAAACATTTTTACAATTGAAGCAGGTGCATGCGTACATTATTCTATGTACTTTTATTACTAACATTTCAGTATCTTACGTTACATATTTAGGATAAATAAACTGATCTGAGAACAACAGAGACACCATACGGATGTGATTTAAAGTTATTCTTTAAGTTCTTAATCACAAAATTCAAATAATCTGCAGATAACTAATCTTATTTCAGGAGAGGCAGGACAGTGAAGAAAAGTCTCAGGAGATGTGAAATTCATAGCTAACCTGGGAAACTTCAGATTTTTAAAAAAAATTTGGCTACATTTAGAGGATAAGGCTCCAGACCCTAGACATGTTTTACAAAACTTTTAAAAATATATATATATAAACTAGATAGACTGACATTTACAACTGAAGAATGTAAGAATATTATTTCACCCATTTTTAAAAGATCTATAGCAGGGGTCTCAAACTCGCGGCCCGTGGGGCAATTGCGGCCCTCGTGACGATATTTTGTGGCCCTCACCTTGATGTGAAAGTTTAATGTGAGTTTTAAATGAATGGCCCTTTACCATGTTGTGTGTGGAAGGTCCCTTTGGTTACGTTTTTTAGGTAATTTTGTGTCTTTTTTTAAATAATTGTGTGTCGTCTTTTAATAATTGTGTCTTTTTTGGGTAATTTTGTGTCTTTTTTTAAATAATTGTGTCTTTTTTGGGTAATTGTGTGTCTTTCTTTGTGTCATTTTGTTTATTTTTTAAGTAATCTAGTTATTTTTCTGTCATTTTGTGTCTCTTTTGGTCATTTTGTGTCTTTTTAAAAAATAATTGTGTGTCTTTTTTGCTAATTCTATGTATTTTTTGTCATTTTGTCTTTTTTAAGCAATTTTGTGTTTTTTTTCAGTCATTTTGTGTCTTTTTGTCATTTTGTGGGCTTTTTTGGTAATTTTGTGTCTTTTTAATTTTTATTTTTTGTAATTTTGTGTCTTCTTTTGGTCATTTTGATACTGCCTCCAGCGGCCCCCATGTAATTTGAGTTTGAGACCCCTGCTGTATAGGATGAACATTAAATGTCACAAATCCAGATGTTTTGCTTCTGTATTAAAGTGGATTCAGATATACATGTAGACATCAATATTATTTTGATTTCTTCCTTATTTCAGATCATCTCAGATTTCTCTCAATCCACTCACATCAGATTTTAACTTCCTTCTAGCTCTTTTGAGGTGTAAATGTGAGGTGAATCTGTTGTTATGTTTTTATAAAAGTAAGGCAGATTATCCAGATTATATTGTGAGTTTGAGTTCTCCATTTAAAACGTACTGTTACAGGATGAGATGCAGACTTGTTTTACTATCACAATAGCTGTGCTCCCTTTTAGTACAGCAGTATAGTAAACTATATCTACGTGTGTTTTCTTAAGTTGCAGCGCTGTGAGCTCTCAGGGCCACCGTACTTTACAGAACATAATGAAACCCTCTCACTGTGGAGTCTTGTCTTCTTTACAAGCTTTCTCCAAGGTTGCCACCAAAACATACCATGGTTATAAACAGGTACATATATGAATAACAGGGCAATGTGAACATGCACCCTGAACTCTTGAACATCTTTATTATGTTCAACATTTTTCCTGTTCAATAAAACACAGAGCTGCTGAATAAGCAGAGACACTTAACATTGAGCTCACCTCCTTATTTATATAGTAATGAGCTTCTAAAGTATTCTTGGAAATGTTATTTTGTAATGTTTTTGTGATGTTTAAGAGCTCTCCACTGACGATTAAACTCATCCTTGGGTTCTCTGGTCTCCTGTAGGACGAGGCCGACCTGATGTTGGCATCGCTCCTCTTTCTCCTCTCTCTCAGCAGGTCTCAAACTCAAATTACCTAAAAAAAGACACAAAATGACCAAAAAAAGACACAAAATTACTAAAAAAAAAGACACACTTTTTTTTAAAGTGACAACATTATTAAAAAAGACACAAAATGACCAAAAGAAGACACAAAATGACAGAAAAAACCCTAAATTACTTTAAAAAAAGACACAAAATGACCAAAACAGAAACAAAATGACCAAAAAAAGACACAAAATGACAAAAAAAGACACAATTTTTTTTAAAGTGACAAAATTATTAAAAAAGACACAAAATTATTTAAAAAAGACACAAAATGACCAAAAGAAGACACAAAATGACAGAAAAAACCCTAAATTACTTTTAAAAAGATACAAAATGACCAAAAGAGACATAAAATTACTAAAAAAATACACAAAATTACAAAAAAAGACACAAATTGACCAAAAAAGACACAAAATGACAGAAAATGAACTAAATTACTTAAAAAAAGAAACAAAATGACCAAAAAAAGACACAGAATTACCAAAAAAGACACAAAATGATTTAAAAATAGACACAAAATTATTAAAAAAGACACAAAGTTATTTAAAAAAGACACAAAAATTACCAAAAAAAGTAATTAAAGGGACCTTCCACACACAACACAGTAAAGTGCCATTCATATAAAACTCACATCAAACTTCATATCAAGGTGGGGGCCACAAAATATCGTCACAAGGGCCACAATTGGCTTATCACCCAGCCCTAACACACACACAAAGCTTTCTTCCTGATCAGGATCTGGTTGATCTGGTTGATTTCTGGCTCGGCTTCACTCTTTGTTCTCTGGCTGGAGATCAGATCGAGTCAAGAGGGAAACTTCAGTCCAGACGGCACAGTTTGAGAAAAAATGATCCAAAAAAGGCACCGAGGTTATTCCAGTTAACTGCAGCAACCAATAACACGGACACATCACATCTCCAGCCAGAGAAACAGCTCATTAAAAAGGGCAGACATTAAAAAAAACATGCACAATTTAGAGGCATGATTACAGAGGACCTTTAAATATTTAAACATGAGAGCTTTTATAACACACAGTATCACAAACAAGAAATTATTCCCATCCCTGTTGAGTTACGACGATACAGTTTTATGATATTATTTATTTTCAGACAGATTAATGACGCCTGCTTCTTCTTCTGCTGCAAACTGTTATCCTGTTCAACTAGTCTGATACAAACAGGAAATCAGCCTCTGACTCACATTCAGAAAAAATTATTATTATTTTTTTTTTATTAAAGTATTTATTTAATTTTTAATTTTTCAACATATAATACAAACACTTACAGCCAAGACAGACACCAAAAACAGACAGGAAAAAATAAATAAATAAATAAATAAAATAAAATAAAATAAAATAAAATAAAAAATAAAAAATAATACAATAAAAAATAAAATAAATAAATGTATTTATTTATTTTATTCAGAAAAAATTCTAATAAATTAGACGAGAAGAGGAAACCTTCGTCTCTGCTGTCAGATTCATTTGTTGAACAGGTGTAAAATGTGTTTTTATTAAAGATAATTAGATCAAATATGACCCGAGAGCTGCTGAGCTGCAGTTGATACTCTCTGAAGCCTTACCACACACACACACACACACACACACACACACACACACATTCTTGTACTTCTATCTTTGTGAGGACCCTCATTGGAACAGTGAATTCCCTTGCAAGGTTATAATAGTTTTGGATTTTTCATTAGTTTTAGTTTTGTTGTGAATTTTTGTTTTCAAATTCAGTTAGTTTTAATGAGTTTTTAGAGTGAGTTTGCTAGTTTTAGTTTAGTTTTTATTAGTTGTAGTGTTTTGTAATGGGGTATTTGTTGGGTGGGAGATTAAAAGAGGTCACAGTAAATTTTGCCTTTATTTCCTTTGTCTGATCCATCTTCATTATGTATGAAAAAAGTTGACAAAGACGAAAACGAAGGACATTTTCACTATAATTTTAGTTAGTTTTGTAACCACACAATACAGTTTCAGTTAATTATCATTATCATGTAACCTTTAACCCTTAAAACAAAGTCTGGAATCTAAAAAAAAAAAGCCTTTAAAGAAGTGAGGACCGGCCGAAATGTCCTCACTTTGCAAAAATGTCCTCACTCTGTTGGTTAGAAATGTGTTCCGGTCCTCACTATGTAGGAAGTACAAGCACACACACACACACACACACACACACACACAGTACAGTGTAAATATTCCCACACCCAGCATCGCTCCATCATGTCGTCTCTCTAATCGTCCTGCTGGCTGCTCTCAGTAGGAAAAGCAGCAGGTGTTACTAACAACATTAACGGAGGTTTTGCTGCTCTGATCCTCTCGGTCCTCAACAGCTGAACAATACCAGGACCGAGGCAGCTAAATGGAATTCAGCCCTCATTAATTATATTATTTACACCTGTGTTTTTCCTACTGCGACATGCCAAAATGACTCCTGTGCAAAAGGACTTCATGTCACTAAAACACACCAGTTCAGTCCTTCTGTTCCAACAGGGGGCAGCGGTACGGTGTCTCTCAGAGCTCACAGCGCGGCAGCTTAACAAAACACATGCAAATACATACAAAACACATGCAAATACATAAAAAACACAAGCAAACTAATAAAACATCTTCATCAATCTGACAACACAAGAACAGCATTTAGAAAACAAAGACCACAACACAACAAAAAAAGTCAAAAGTCACTTTATTGTCAGTTCTGCTACACGTTCACACAGAGAACTGGAATTACTTTTCTCTCAGAACTCTCATTTAAAACAAATATACACATACGTGTTCCCAGAGGACATTTAAAGTGATGCACACGTCTGGACACGATTGATATTATCAAGTTATTTCATGATAATTATAATTTCACGTTATAACGCGACACATAGCGTTAGCCTGCTAGCGTTAGCCCGCTAGCTCTTATCGCTTACATTGCAGTTAAACAAATCAAATAAATTAAAAAAGAATAACTTTAAATCACAATTAAATATGTAATGTATGATACTGAAATGTTATTAATAAAAGTACATAATAATGTGTATGTACGCACACACGCACCTGCTTACAGCCGATCGATAGCATGCTAACGTTAGCGGGCGATCGATAGCATGCTAACGTTAGCGAGCTAGCAAGACCAAGACCAACTAGGTGCCTTTGAGAGAGACCGATTAAAACGTGTATTATTCATTCATTTATTTGATTTGTTTAACTACAATGTGACTGATACAGGCTAGCGGGCTAACGCTATATATCACATTATAACATGAAAATATAAATATCATGAAATAACGTGAAATTATCACATTATAAATAATAACGTGATAATATCCAGCGTGTCCAGATGTGTGCATCACTTTTAAGTGTCCTCTGGAAACACTTCTGTTGTGTTGTGGTCTTTGGTCTGATTGAGTTTTTATTACTATTTTATTGTTTTACTGTTTTTAGTATTTTATTGTTTTCATTGTTTTTATTTATAACAATATTTGTGTATGATTTTTATGTTATTTAAATAACTGTACAGCACTGTGGTCAACTGAGGTTCTTTTTAAATATGCTCTGTAAATAAACTTTGACTTGTTTCTTCACACCCAAGGTGTTTAAACAAAATACAGGCAATAGAAACATTATCTTTGTATTTACATCAGCTTTGTCTCTCATAGCCAGAACGTCCTGTTAGCTACTCTGCCCTCTTGTGGCATAAAAGATACAGTACACCAAATATGGGATAACCCAAAATATTAGTAAATTTGATATAATTAAAGGTCTTGAACCAGAGAAAATGGCAGAAAGTAACTCAATCACTGATATAAATGTTGTACTGAACCTAAAAACCTGATCTCAGATATAATGAATTGCTTATTGTCACATATAAAACAAATAACATGAAAATAAAGTATGACAGCAGTGTGGAAAACATCAAAACACATCAATTAGAAAAAAGGGGGTTTATAATAAAAATGCAGATACCAGACATGATATGAACATGACTTACTTCTTAGCCTACAAAAACTAATAAAGTAACTTGTAATATAACTTAGTTACTTTTAAAATCAAGTAGTCAGTAACGTAACTAAGTTACTTTTAACCCTTTATCGGGCGAAGAACTATATTTGGTAACTTCAGTGGGTATCTAAATGGTCCCCATGTCTTTCTGTTTGGTCGTAGAACCACATGGATTTCTTCCAGATAATCAGCAAAGATCAGACTACGTCACAGACACCATGACATCTGACCAATCAGTATGATAATAATATAATAATATTAACTTTATTCACCTGGACCTGGAAAAATTTAGAAAAAAAATCTGCAAGAAACAGTCGTACAAACAGGGTTATTCGAGAAGAGAACTTGACTATGAAGGCATATTAGGGCCAAGTATGAATAAAAATAATAGTAACATTTCGAGAAAAAAGTTGCAAATTTACTAGATTAAAGTGGCAAATCTACACGAAAAAAAGTTGCAGATTTAAGAGATTTAAAGTGATAAATCTGCACAAAAAAAGTGGTAAATCTGCACAAAAAAAGCAGATTTACAAGAAAAAAAGTGAAAAAAACAACAACTTATTTCTCGAAGATTCACCACTTTAAATCTCATAAATCTGCACATTTTTTCTCGTAGATTTGCCACTTTAATCTCGTAAACTTTTTTCTCAAAATATTATCTTTGTATGTTTTTTTTTACACATTCTGGCTGTATGTAATATCCTCCAATATTCTCTAGGGTTGACATTTGGAATTTCTAAGTATTTCAATGGGTGCCCTATTAAGGGTTAAAACAGGGGTCTCAAACTCAAATTACCTGGGGTCCGCTGGAGGCAGTATCAAAATGACCAAAAGAAGACACAAAATTACTAAAAAATGACAAAATGACAGAAAAAAAAACTAAATTACTTTAAAAAGACACAAAATCAGAAAAAATACACAAATTGAGAAAAAAGGACACAAAATGATCAAAACAGACACAAAAATCTTTTTTTAAAAAAAGACAAAATGACCCAAAAACAACACAAAATGACAGAAAAAAATTAAATTACTTAAAAAAAATAAACAAAATGACCAAAAAATTACACAGAATTACCAAGACACAAAATGACCCCCCAAAAAATAACACAAAATGACTAAAAAGACACAAAATTATTATTTTAAAAAAGACAAAATTACCCAAAAAAAAGACAAAATTATTTAAAAAAGACAAAATAATTTTTTTTAAAAGACACAAAATTACCAAAAATAAGTAATTAAAGGGACCTTCCACACACAACACGGTAAAGTGCCATTCATATAAAACTCAATTTTTTTTTAAAGTGACAAAATTATTAAAAAAGACACAAAATTATTTTAAAAAAGACACAAAATGACCAAAAGAAGACACAAAATGACTAAAAAAAGATTCAAAATGACCACAAAAAAAAGACACAAAATTACAAAAAAAGACAAAATTACAAAAAAAGACACAAAATTTCAAAAAAGACACAAATTGACCAAAAAAGACACAAAATGACAGAAAATAAACTAAACTACTTAAGGAAGAAACAAAATGACCAAAAAAAGACACAAAATTACCAAACAAGACTCAAAATTATTTAAAAATAGACACAAAATTATTAAAAAAGACACAAAATGACCAAAAGAAGACACAAAATGACTAAAAAAAGATTCAAAATGACCAAAAAAAAAAGACACAAAATTACAAAAAAAGACAAAATTACAAAAAAAGACACAAAATTTCAAAAAAGACACAAATTGACCAAAAAAGACACAAAATGACAGAAAATAAACTAAACTACTTAAGGAAGAAACAAAATGACCAAAAAAAGACACAAAATTATCAAAAAAAGACACAAAATTACCAAACAAGACTCAAAATTATTTAAAAATAGACACAAAATTATTAAAAAAGACACAAAATTACCAAAAAAAGTAATTAAAGGGACCTTCCACACAACACAGTAACGTTCCATTCATATAAATTTCACATTAAACTTTCATATCAAGGTGGGGGCCACAAAATATCGTCACGAGGGCCACAATTGGCCCGCGGGCCGCTAGTTTGAGACCCCTGGGTTAAAAGGAGTAATCAGTAATCAGATTACTTTTCCAACGTAACTGTGGCAACGTTGCCTCTAACAACATGTTTTTCTCTGTGATTCTTTTCTGTCCCGTCAGTCTCAGCGTTGGTTAGTGAGCATCAGTTATTCCTCGGTGGGAGCTGGTGAAATGTAAATGTTTATGAAAGACAACAGGAAGATTTATTATTTATTTCCTCTGCTGGCTGCCAGGTGCCTCATCTGATGAGACCTCAGAGACTCGGAGGCAAGAGAGGAACAATTCCTGCCTATTTTCACTCATGTTTCATTCACTTTGATTCCACAAAGGCAGCATGAATTATTGAGTCTCCAGCTGATGATGCGATTAGACATCATGGAAGTGGGCCAGCGTTTAGAAAGAAAAGCACTTATACAGGAATTACAAAAACCCTGCTTTTTTTTTGCAGAGCAAAAGGTTCATAATAGGAAAACACAATTCATATCGATAAAAACTGAATCAGCAGGAAAAGTGCACTTTATGCCTCTTTTTTAAATCTCTTAGCTGTCAGAATTAGTATTATATTTGAAGAATAGTGATAGTAATAGCCATTAATTAGACGGATTACAAGCAACCAGACCATTTCTAAATACATTTTGAGTGTGTTTGACTTTCACCCATAAATTATTAGATTACAATCTGAACTGTTTTCAAAATGGAAAAGAGGAAAAAGTCATGTAAGATAATAAAGCACGACTTCTTCATGACGTCACAAAATAAAAAAGTTCAGCAGCATGTTTCTCTGCTGTCAGCTGAACTCTAAAAGTTTCCATGTCCAATTTAATGCATCAACTCTTTTTTAGCAAAGGTAAAAAACACCTCGACCAAGTGACCAACATGATTTTCCTTTTTTTGCAGAGATTTTTCTAATTTAGCTTTGTGCATTTAGCATTTGTAATGCAATCTTCTGTGTTTACTGTTTTTTTGTGAGTGTTTTTTGTAATTTCTTTGTGTTTTTATGTGTTTTTTGTCATGTTTGTGTGTTTTTATTATGTTTTTGGTGTGTTTTGAGTGTGCTTGTATGTGTTTTTTGTAATTTTGTGTGTTTTTATTATGTTTTTGGTGTGTTTTGAGTGTGCTTGTATGTGTTTTTTGTAATTTTGTGTGTTTTTATTATGTTTTTGGTGTGTTTTGAGTGTGCTTGTATGTGTTTTTTGTAATTTTGTGTGTTTTTATTATGTTTTTGGTAATTTTGTGTGTTTTTATTATGTTTTTGGTGTGTTTTGAGTGTGCTTGTATGTGTTTTTTGTAATTTTGTGTGTTTTTATTATGTTTTTGGTGTGTTTTGAGTGTATTTCTATGTGTTTTTTGTAATTTTGTGTGTGTTTTTGATGTTTTATGTGTGTTTTTTTTGTGCTCATATAGGTGAGGTTGTCTTGAAAACAATGATACCAACACGTCATGGTAAAGATTTTTAAGTGGTTTATATACAGACAGAATGAAAAGGAGCCCAAAACCAACAAAAGAGCCCCAAACTCCAAAGAGTTAAGTAATGTGAATGTATAGACTTCTAAGGATTATGAGTTCAAATACCATAAACGCCCAATGTAACATATATGTCACATCACAGATCTTTGACATTTAGGGGTAGTATTTAAAAAAAAACCCATCATAAATGTGTTCTATGTGGTCCACTTGGTCTGTGGTATATCCCCCATAATGTTCCTTTAAGGATAAATAGATCTGGGTTCTTATGGGTTAATTCAATAAATCTTGTCAAGGTAAATTATCTGTCCATGCAGCAAGATCATTTCCCTCAGATTTACTGTTTGATCTGGTTTTTAAACACATTTTTTTGCAGACTATACTGTAAATAACAGCAGAATAAATCATTATCATATCATCAAAATCTTTTTTGTCATAATTTGTGTCTTTTTTGTGATAATTTGTGTCCTTTTTGTCATAATTTGAGTCTTTTTTTGTCATAACTTGTGTCCTTTTTGTCATAATTTGTGTCTTTTTGTCATAATTTGCGTCTTTTTTTATAATTTGTGTCCTTTTTTGATAATTTGTGTCCTTTTTGTGATAATTTGTGTCCTTTTTGTCATATTTTGTGTCTTTTTTGTCATAATTTGTGTCCTTTTTGTCATAATTTGAGTCTTTTTTTGTCATAATTTGTGTCTTTTTTGTCATAATTTGAGTCTTTTTTGTCATAATTTGTGTCCTTTTTGTCATAATTTGTGTCCTTCTTGTCATAATTTGAGCCTTTTCTGTCACAATTTGTCTTTTTTGTCATAATTTGTGTCCTTTTTGTCATAAGTTGAGTCCTTTTTGTCATAATTTGAGTCTTTTTTGTCATAATTTGTGTCCTTTTTGTCACAATTTGTCTGTTTTGTCATAATTTGTGTCCTTTTTGTCATAATTTGAGTCTTTTTTGTCACAATTTGTGTCTTTTTTGTAAACATGATGGAAGCAGATGACAAAATGTTGCTTGGCCCAGTGATGGAAAATGAACATTTAAAAGAGGCCCAGATGAAACAGAAGAATAAAATCTAGGATTTAGCCCGGTGGAGAGTATATAGTGTGCTCCCACAAGCACACTATATAAAGAAAAATCACTGAATGAGAAGGTGTGTACAAACCTTTGATTGGTACTGTATACATATAAGTTCAGATTAATCACACTCAATGATGCTCCATGACTACACTGAACATACAACAGTAGCTTTTGTGTCTTTCTGTGATATTTTGTGTCTTTTTTGTCACAGTTTGTGTCCTTTTTGTCATAATTTGTGTCTTTTTTTGTCATAATTTGTGTCTTTTTTGTCATAATTTGAGTCTTTTTTTGTCACAATTTGTCTTTTTTGTCATAATTTGTGTCCTTTTTGTCATAATTTGAGTCTTTTTTGTCCCAATTTGTCTTTTTTGTCATAATTTGAGTCTTTTTTGATAATTTGTGTCCTTTTTGTCATAATTAGTGTCCTTTTTGTCATATTTTGTGTCCTTTTTGTCATAATTTGAGTCTTTTTTGTCCCAATTTGTCTTTTTTGTCATAATTTGAGTCTTTTTTTGTCACAATTTGTCTTTTTTGTCACAATTTGTGTCTTTTTTGTCATAATTTGAGTCCTTTTTATCATAATTTGTGTCCTTTTTGTCATAATTTGTGTCCTTTTTGTCATAATTAGTGTCCTTTTTGTCATATTTTGTGTCCTTTTTGTCATAATTTGAGTCTTTTTTGTCCCAATTTGTCTTTTTTGTCATAATTTGAGTCTTTTTTTGTCACAATTTGTCTTTTTTGTCACAATTTGTGTCTTTTTTGTCATAATTTGAGTCCTTTTTATCATAATTTGTGTCCTTTTTGTCATAATTTGTGTCCTTTTTGTCATAATTTGAGTCTTTTTTGTCATAATTTGAGTCTTTTTTGTCATAATTTGTCTTTTTTGTCATAATTTGTGTCCTTTTTGTCATAATTTGTGTCTTTTTTTGTCATAATTTGAGTCTTTTTCGTCACAATTTGTCCTTTTTGTCATAATTTGTGTCCTTTTTGTCATAATTTGAGTCTTTTTTGTCACAATTTGTCTTTTTTGTCATAATATGTGTCCTTTTTGTCCTAATTGGTGTCCTTTTTGTCATAATTTGAGTCTTTTTTGTCACAATTTGTCTTTTTTGTCATAATTTGAGTCTTTTTTGTCATAATTTGTGTCTTTTTTGTCATAATTTGAGTCTTTTTTGTCACAATTTGTCTTTTTTGTCATAATTTGTGTCCTTTTTGTCACAATTTGTGTCCTTTTTGTGATAATTTGAGTCTTTTTTGTCATAATTTGTGTCTTTTTTGTAAACATGATGGAAGCAGATGACAAAATGTTGCTTGGCCCAGTGATGGAAAATGAACATTTAAAAGAGGCCCAGATGAAACAGAAGAATAAAATCTAGTGTGCTCTTTCAAGCTTCAATCTATCTCAACAAAGTTGGAAAACCGTGACTGGGATGGATGAGAAATAAACTGTAAATAACAGCAGAATAAATCATTAAAGCCTCCTGTCTCCTGCATGTCCTGACTGTCAGAGAGTGATGATCAGATTGTGCAGAGACAGCAGAGTTAGTCCACATCTCCATCTAGTGTTTCCACACATAAACTAGTCTCTGTCTGACTCTGTGGGAGTGGAAGTGGGGCAGTGGAGCAGTGAGACGCCTGCAGACAGAGAGCAGGAAGCAGCAAACACACATTTATAACATTACAGCAGACAGACACACAGCAGCTCTGGACCTCAGGGCTTTATACCAAACATCTGGAGCAGCCGGAGCCTCCTCTGCTCCTAATGAGGCTCAGAGATGATTATTAGAGGAGGTTTTAGAGGAGGAGGAGGAGGAGGAGGAGGAGGAGGAAGGGACAGAAATGAAAGTGGAGTTGGAGAATTGTTTGCTTTCCCTTCAAAGAACGAGGGACCTCCAGTGTTTTAGATCTGAAGACGTTCTTCATGCCTGATAAACTTTTTCACATCACAGAGGAACTCTTTGGGAAGTTTAGGGGATAGATCCCAAGAAACCACAAAAAAAAAACAGGTCATGAGTGTAGTGTCCTAGATTTATAGATAGTCTAAGGCCCCATATTTTATGTGAAGTGCCTTTCGTTTAGACGGTGACAGTGTTTTTGGGGCTTAAAAACACAAAAATGTGAAGCCAGCCTCCAGAGTGTAAAACTGTAATCCGCTCCGCCGAAGCGTGTCTGTCTACACCAGAGGTCTCAAACTCAAATTACCTGTATCAAAATGACAAAAAAGACACAAAATGACCAAAAAAAGACAGAAAATTACCAAAAAAAGACACAAAATGATTGAAAAAACACTCAATTACTTAGAAAAAGACACAAATTTATTTAAAAAATAAACAAAATTACCAAAAAAAGTAATTAAGGGGACCTTCCACACACAACACGATTGGCCTGTGTCTTTTTTTGGTCATGTTCTTTCTTTTTTAAGTATTTGAGTTTTTTCTGTCATTTTTTGTCTTTTTTGGGTAATTTTGTGTCTTTTTAAAATAATGTTGTGTCTTTTTTAAGTAATTTAGTTTGTTTTCTGTCATTTTGTGTCTTTTTTGGGTCATTTTGATGCTGCCTCCAGCGGCCCCCAGGTAATTTGAGTTTGAGACCCCTGATGTAAACGGAGCCTCAGAGGTAAAAGGAAGTTCGACCGCCTGACGCCAACCATTGAGAAACATTTTTATCAAACGTAAAGAATAACGTTTTCTGTCAAACACCTCCTCAGCAGAAAAAGCATCATCTGGCCAAATTAAAAGATCTCCCTCTGTTTGCTCTCCTGATGATGCAGGTGTGAGAACGCTGAGTGCTGCTGCTGGTGATGATGATGATGATGATGATGATGATGATGGTCTCTCACATTAACAGACTGCAGCATCATGAGTTTTGTAGAGCGGTTGCTAACGTGGTTTGGCCCCGGAGACGCTCTGCAGGAACACACCTGCCTCACTCATCTTCTGCCTCGCTCACTCTGGACCTGCAGGAGATGATGAGGAGGATAATGACAATGAGGAGGAGGAGGAGGAAGAGGAGGAGGAGGAGGAGGAAGAGGATGAGGAGGAGGAGGATGAAGCTCCTGTGCAGGCAAACAAATACACACAGCACATGGAGGTCCTCTAGTAGATACTTGAAGGCCGCTACCATTGAGTTCCAAGAATCTGGCAAATTTTATTCAAGGATGTACTGGTGTACAACGTGTGTATTGGTAATACATGGATGTACATTGAGATATAAAGAGACACAGAAATAGTTATTTTGAGAAAAAGAAACTGCATCATTCAACATGGTTAGAATTATATATAGACACAGATATAGGAGGGGAGAAGGTTACATCCAGCACATACACACTGAACACTGATATTCACTGGAAACTATTAGAATATTATTGTTAAATGGAACCTTGTAGCCACTTTAAACTCCTAAAGATAGGTAGGATAAATAGACTTCAGATGAGATGAGTCAGGGTGGAAATACAGAGAGAATTACTGTGTTACTGACCAGGTGGAGGCCTATCACACAATGGGGCGGGGCTACACTAAAAGGGGCGGGGCTCCAATAAAGGAGGTGGAGCTTCCCTTAAAGGCGTCCGATCAGAAACAGAGCAATGCTGCGACACGTCCTACGAAAATAATGATATTTTGAAAAATTAATTCAAAAATCTTCAAAATCGAGGATGCACACCTTCGTACCATGAACAAGACACACACACACACACACACACAGACGCTTCTTGCTTTTTGTTTTTATTGGAAATTAGCATTCATAAGCATCAGTACAAGACATAACTTATTCCACAGCTGTTTTCCACATTTTGTTTTTTTTAAAGGGTACATTAGAACAAAGAACCACAAAACAGATAACCAACAAAACAAAAACAGAAATAAATACAATAAAATAAAAAACATAGTATTATAATAATATAATATAAAGGGAGGCAAAAGAGCAGAGAAACAGAAACATTAACAATTATACTAACAATAGCAATACATAAATAAACACAGGATCTTCTTGCTTTTATAGATAGATGCATTTGCCATCTCATATTTAATTTGATTATTTACAACTGCACCTTTAAATGCACTGAAATCTTCTCAATCTCAATTGTATTATAAGAACTTCCAGAAGCTGCTAAATGTCTGTATGTTCACATTTTCAATACAGAGAAGAAATAAAACTCAAGAAGAAGAAGAAGAAGAAGAAAAATAGATATACTACGTCAGGTAAAACACATGTAAAAAGCCATTAGCTGCCCATTTATTGGTCAAACTCCTTCATTATCTCACTCACACACACACAGTTGCTACTTTTGGTGTGTGTGTGTGTGTGTGTGTGTGTGTGTGTGTGTGTGTGTGTGTGTGTGTGTGTGTGTGTGGTGGGGGAGGAGCGCTAACATTAGCGTCTAATTAAAGAACCATTAGTGCATCTTCAAGTACATGCAGTGATGCAATATCAGAGGATTTTTTCTTCATATTCACAAAGAACTCAACTTACGATACTGTACATACAACGAAATGAGGCTTTAATTCAAAAACAAGAAGTCTTGATGTATAATTCAGTCTGAACGAGACACAAAACAACATGGTGGATCATTAGCTGTGTCTTTTCTAATGAGCAGAAGAGAGTCGGAGTCATTTGTAAGTTAATGAAAATGGAATTTCCATTTTAAGCCAAAGGAAGAAAAAAAAACTGTTACAAAGGGCTTTTTTTGTCAAACAAAAGCGCCACGGTTTCGCTTTTTCATTATCTCAGTGATCTCACATATTCACTTTTAATTGCTGGAGCCATTATTGCAGGTTTTTTTAAATGGAAATGGAAGTTTTAATTGCAAAATACGAGACAAAGAGAAGCTGCTGGAGTGACTGACGGAGCAAACTGTCTAACAAAGTGACCAGTTCATCTTCAAGCTGACCTGACTTTAAAAAGCAGATAATTATAGTCCACCCTCCAGTTTTAACTCACATTCTGCATGTCTAAAGATAAAGGAAGCTGCCCAGGCTGCCCGGCTCCAGTTAATGAGCTGCTGGAGACTCAAAGCCAGGGTCATAGTGGTGGTGTGTCCCCCTCTGGAGGGTCAAACTGGGAAGAATTGTCCCTTTTCAACAAAAGCTGGACATGGATTAAAATTTTAAATCTGAAAATCCTCAGCTAATTGGAAAATTAAACTGTATATGGGGCCCATTTGGCATCATTCTCTGGATATATGTGTGAAATGAAGCTTACCCATGTCTTTTCATACCATTTTGCTCTATTATTATTTATTTTTTGGAGCTACTTTTTGATGTCTGGTTTAAACAATAACATGGGAATAATGTAGGTATGGTTCATATTATCTGTGACAGGAATAAAATGCTCTCAGGTTAGACACAGCATGAATATAAAACACAAAGGAAGTTGAACAAAAATGTGGGCTACAGCCATTATTAGTATTTTGGGGTCTGGGTCTATTTTAACCTAACAAACCTACTGTTACTCTCCTGTATAATTGCCTAAAAAATAAAATCCTCATACAGGTGACAGGACACCATCATGTTCTCATATCTATCACTGTTTAAACCCCTAGTTTATGTTGGGAAACAGTTGCGGTTTGGTTTTGTTTAGGCACCAAAACTACTTGGTAGGAGATTGTGGTTTAGGTTAAAATTGTGTGTTTGTGTTACTTTGGTAGCTAAGCAACCAGGGCCAGGTGGCGGCCACCAATCAGAGCAGAGCAATCAACTGCGATCAACTGCTCAGTTTGTGTCTTAAATTCGTCAGTTAGTGTCTTAAACTCGTCAGTTAGTGTCTAAAACTTGTCAGTTAGTGTCTTAAACTCGTCAGTTTGTGTCTAAAACTCGTCAGTTAGTGTCTAAAACTCGTCAGTTAGTGTCTAAAACTTGTCAGTTAGTGTCTTAAACTCGTCAGTTAGTGTCTAAAACTCGTCAGTTAGTGTCTAAAACTTGTCAGTTAGTGTCTAAAACTCGTCAGTTAGTGTCTAAAACTTGTCAGTTAGTGTCTTAAACTCGTCAGTTTGTGTCTAAAACTTGTCAGTTAGTGTCTAAAACTTGTCAGTTAGTGTCTTAAACTCGTCAGTTAGTGTCTAAAACTCGTCAGTTAGTGTCTAAAACTTGTCAGTTAGTGTCTTAAACTCGTCAGTTTGTGTCTAAAACTTGTCAGTTAGTGTCTAAAACTCGTCAGTTTGTGTCTTAAACTCGTCAGTTTGTGTCTAAAACTTGTCAGTTAGTGTCTAAAACTCGTCAGTGTCTAAAACTTGTCAGTTAGTGTCTAAAACTCGTCAGTTAGTGTCTAAAACTCGTCAGTTAGTGTCTAAAACTCGTCAGTTAGTGTCTAAAACTTGTCAGTTAGTGTCTAAAACTCGTCAGTTAGTGTCTAAAACTCGTCAGTTTGTGTCTTAAACTCGTCAGTTTGTGTCTAAAACTGACAGTCTTCAGTTAGTGTGTGTGTTTGGGGGGGCAGGATTTGGTAGCTAAGCAACCAGGGCCAGGTGGCAGCCACCAATCAGAGCAGAGCAATCAACTGAAATCAACTGCTCCTGTGAAGCCACTGACTCACAGCAAAAAGTTCTCCTCGAACAGAAAACATTTTAGTCCAAACCGTAGCTCCGATCATTGATCCGACTTCACTTTGAGCATCCTCAGTTCTTCCTGAACGTCTAAATATGTTTTGTGTAGAAAAATGAAGAAATTGTTTTTTTAGAGCGATCAGAAGAAACTGGTAGCTTTGCTTTCCTCCAGAAATGTTCCCTCCTTTTTCCCATGGAGGTCTATGAGGCTGTTGGTGGTGTTGGTGGATTATCTGTGGTCCTACGCCCAAACTATAACGCTGACAGCTTTACCACACCAATGTGAGGGAGAAGACACATTTTACTACGTTTATATGATTAAATTATTTCTGTAGAGTGGTATCTGCGGCCTCGAGCGCAGTTTCCAAATTTATTTTTTGACCATTTTTTCTCTCCCTCTGCACTCTAGCGATGATGTCATCACTCTAGCCTCTCCATAGGGTAACATTGGGGAGATTTTTTGGCATATTTTTGCCAAATAATTAAAAAACTTGTCACTCTTTGTACTACATCATCTAACTTCCTCCTTCGCTCCCGTCATCATTAATATGGCCACTAGAAGCCGCCACCTAACAACAAACATATATATAAGTCGCAATTAGCTGCTTGTATAATTTATGTGGTTGTTTTTACTTTTTATAATAGATAAATGCAAAATTAATCAATTGATGTTTAAAAAAAAGAGCCCAGATCTTCTTTGTCATTCGTCCATGCTCTCTCTTGCTGTACTATTTTGGTTTTGCTGTGTTTGTGCTTATATTTTCACACACTAAGCCATTTGTAAACTTAATATTGATCAATTTCAAAGTAATATGTGTTCCTTTGTATGTGTCCAGTGTGTTTGTCAATGACTGGTATTGCAGAATAAGAAAACCTTTATTAATTTAATTATTCATAACAAAAACACAGAATAGAAACTGGTATAAAAAGTGTTTTCATTTGACAAACTTACCTCACATACCTGTCTAGATGTCATTACTGCACCACAATGTAGATACCTACAATAAAACATTCATTTAAAACTCATTGTTCCTCCTTGTAAGATAATGGTATTCTGAATCTTTCGTTAATAATTATAACAATAATACTGATAACTTTATTTATATAGCACCTTTTAAAAACATCAGTTTACAAAGTGTTTGGACAGAGAAACAGTTAATCACAAGGAGAATGATGCCATAAGGCTAAAAACTATTCTTACATTAAAATGAAAACAATAAGAGACAGAGCAGGAACAATCACAAGACATTCTCACATACACAGAGAATAAAAGGGAAAAGGAGTAAAAAAAAAAAAAAAATACATAAAATGACAAAAAATGCATAAAAAAGACACAAATTGACAAAAAAAGACACAAAATGACTAAAAAAACACACAAAAAGACACAAAATGACTATAAAAGATACAAAATGACCAAAAAAAGACACAAAATGGCACAAAATGACTAAAAAAAGATACAAAATGATCCAAAAAAGACACAAAATAACCAAAAAAAGACACAAAATGACCAAAAAAGACACAAAATGATCCAAAAAAGACACAAAATAACCAAAAAAAGACACTAAATGACACAAAATGATTAAAAAAAGACACAAAAGACTAAAAAATACACAAAATGACAAATGGTTACACACCAGAGCCAAATCAAACAGAGTCCCACTAGAATAAAACCAGAGTTGATGACAGGATCACACACAATCACAAGATCACATTTATGTTGGTTTTTCTTTGTTTCTTTTTGGTTCTAAATGTTGATCCAGTAAGTCAGAATAAAAAATCTATTATTATTATCAGGTCATATAGGTGAAAAAATATACCAACATGGTATTTAAACATGTTTTAAGTGGTGAATACAGGAAAAGGATTCAAAAATGGACAGATTAAATTAATAGATGGATGGATTTATGTATATTAATAGAGTTAATATACATAAATCCATGTAAAACATGTTCTCCCACTCTGTTTCTCTCTCAGAGACCTGGTCTGTTCTCGTCCTCTGTTGTCCTCCACTATAATAAGTCTAATTCCTTCATGTTAATGGTGTCTGAGCTGGTTTCCTGCTGGGACCACCAGCCTGCTGCTGGTGGCCTCGGCCGGGCCCCGGGGCCAGGAGGAGGGTGTTGTGAGGACGTCCCCTCAGACAGATTGTCCTCCTCAGGCTAGAGGACCTGTGGTCCAGCAGGGCGTCATTGAACCGTGTGAGTGTCACATCCAGAATTGGCGCCAGCAGCAGATTTAAACAATAACAGCTCACTGTTTGACCTTAAACCATAAACCAACAGCACGTCTGAAGGATGTGTGTGTCTGCACATGTTCATACTTATATATACACTGTAGAAAGAAACAACTCTTATTTTTACGGTAAAAAACAGGCAAAAATAATGGTGCACTGTAAAAAATGTCTGTAGATTTTAGGGTGAAAAACTGCTAAACCATGACAGTAAAAGACGTAAAATGATAAAGTTAGTTAGAGTTAATTCAGTTTCAGTAACAATGAAACCAAATAATATATCAGCCAAAACAGGATTTTTTTTTTGCAGCATTTATAAAGTATTTTCTTGTCAATTATATGGCAGAAAAGTGTTTCTTTTGATGGAAAATCTTTAATTTTTTATGGTAAAATATGGAATAAAATGGCAATCTTACACATGAAATCAACTGTGTTAATATCATTTTACCGTAATATTAGAAAATGTTGCACCGTATTTATTACGGTAAAGTTCAGGCAACCACAGCTGCTGTTTTTTACCATAAAAACAACAGGGTTTTTTTTACAGTGTGCTGTTGATTTCACGTTTAAGATTGTCATTTTATTCCATTTTTTATTGTATAAATAGAAGGTTTTTCCATCAACGCTGTTCTGCCATATAATTGACAAGAAAATACTTTATAAATGAAAACGCATAAATTAAAGATTTTACCATTAAATATTACAGTATATTTTTGTTAGAGATATGGGGTTTAGTACATTTAACCCTTAATAGGACACTCATTGAAATACTTGCAAATTCCAAATTTCAACCCTAGAGAATATTGGAGGATATTACATACAGCCAGAATGTGTAAAAAAAAACATACGAAAATAATATTTGAAGAAAAAAGTTTAGGAGATTAAAGTGGCAAATCTACGAGAAAAAAATGTGCAGATTTATGAGATTTAAAGTGGTGAATCTGGGAGAAAAAAGATTTATTTTTTTTCACTTTTTTCCTTGTAAATCTGCAACTTTTTCCGCACAGATTCACCACTTTAAATCTCTTAAATCTGCAACTTTTTTTCTTGTAGATTTGCCACTTTAATCTAGTAAATTTGCTACTTTTTTCTCTACATATTACAAATCCATGTGGTTCTACGGCCTCACAGAGAGTTCTTCACCCGATAAAGGGTTAACAGTGAGAAAAAAATATTTTTACAAAGAATAAATGCAAAAATGATGGCTTGTATATATATTACAGTAAAGTTTTGCTACAAACACGGTGCCAGTGTATTTTACATTGGAGTAATGTATTTAAAAATAAATAAAAATGTAAAAAATCCACTTTTGTCTGATATAAACATTTACAGTGTTCCATTGTTACTGAAACTGAATTAACCCATTCATCATTTTATGTCTTTTACTGTCATGGTTTAGCAGTTTTTCACCCTAAAATCTACAGACATTTTTTACAGTGTGCACATGTTCATACTTTTATTCCACACCTGCAGACTGCTCCACCTGTGTGTGTGTGTGTGTGTGTGTGTGTGAGGTTGAGAGTGTCAATGATGATGAGCAAACACTACAGGGGAGAATAATCCCTCATTACCCATAATTCCCTGCTGCTGCAGTGGGCCGGTGAGCTCTCTAGATTCGTCCCACGGGCAGAAAGGAGAAAGTCACTCAGTCGATTTATTAGACATCCAGCTCTGCCCCGCCTCCTGCTGATACCTCCTCTTCCTCTCCTCCTACCATCCTCTTCCTCTCTTCTTCTGTCTGTTCTCTCTTTCTGCCTCCTGCTGTCTCCATATGTCCTAAATCCCGACACACTGATACACTTTGTTTGGAAACTAATCAAAATATCACGTCAGATATAATTCCTCTTTAACTATCAAACTGCTTCATCACATAATTGGATTATAATTGGATGAACCTGTTAAACATTTATCAGAGAGTTAGATGAGAACAATGAAGCCACCTTCCATTAAATAAGAAGCTACAGACTATAGGGCTGGGCCATATGGACCAAAAGTCATATCCAGATATATTTTGTGTCTTTTTTAGTAATTTTGTGTATTTTTTTTTTCATTTTGTCTTTTTTGGGTCATTTTGTGTGTTTTTTTTAATAATGTTGTTTCTTTTTTGGTAATTATGTGTGTTTTTTTGTCATTTTGTGTCTTTTTTAAGTAATTAAGTGTTTTTTCAGTCATTTTGTGTCTTTTTTTTAGTAATTTTGTGTCTTTTTATAAGTAAGTTTGTGTCTTTTCTTGGTCATTTTGTGTCTTTTTTGGTCATTTTGTGTCTTTTTTTGGTCATTTTGTGTCTTTTTTAAGTAATTTAGTTTTTTTATAGTAATTTTGTGTCTTTTCTTTGTCATGTTGATACTGCCTCCAGCGGCCCCCAGGTAATTTGAGTTTGAGACCCCTGATATGTGGTTATTTTTAAAGGGACGAGAATGTTTCCTTGTTTTCAGACTTCCTGACCCTCTTTTAAACTGTAACTTCTCCTCCTGTCCTGCTCTTCTCTTTCTCTGATTCCTCCCCTCTTCCTCCTCTCCTTGCCCTCTATTCTCCTCTCCCTTTAATCCCTCTGGTCCTCTTTGTGTCCTCTCTATCCGTCTCTCTCTCCATCTGGTAGCATGAAGTATCCATCCATCAGAGAGGAGGAGCCCCGTCTCTCTCTCTCTCTCTCTCTGTTTACATATAAACATATTTCAGCTGCTAACATGTCAGGAGGAAGCAGCTTATGGTCGTATGTTATCTCCTGTTATCATTCAGGATTTACGCCTGATAAATATGGAGAATGAGTTATATATATATATAAATATAGACAGCCTGAGGAGGCCTGAGGGAGCTTTGTTGAGATTCTATTGCAAATGAAAAAAGAGAGAAAAATAATGTGATCTGTGTTTTCTGTGAGATATGAGGCAGATATCTGCCGTCTATTACTGTGATAATGAGACTTCATGAGTCTCTGTTCGGGTGGATATGAAGCTGTTTCATCTGGTTTATTATTGGGCGTTCTGCAGTTTTTAGGGCTATTTTGTCCATTTTTGTGTCTTTTCGTGTCTTTGTAAGTCATTTTGTGTGTTTTGGTCATTTCGTCTCTGTTGTTGTGTCTTTTTAAGTTATTTTGTGGCTTTTTATGTTCATTTTCGTTTCTTTTTTTAGTCATTTTGTGTCTTTTTTGGTCATTTTGTGTCTTCTTTTAGTCATTTTGCGTCTTTTTTGGGTCATTTTGTGTCTTTTTTAGTCATGTTGTGTCTTTCTGTGTCTTTTTTTGGTCATTTTGTGTCTTTTTGCGTCTTTTTTTGGTCATTTTGTGTCTTTTTTAGTCAGTTTGTGTCTTTTTTGGTCACTTTGTGTATTTTTGTGTCTTTTTTTAGTCATTTTCAGTCCTTTAGTCCAACGTAAAATGTGTTTCTGAATCTTTTTTTACTTTCAAAACACTATCATGCTCAATAAAAAAATTTAAATGTTGCAAATGTGAATTGTGTCTTTTTTTTTTACTAATTTTGTGTCTTTTTGTGTCTTTTTTTCATCATTTTGTGTCTTTTTTTGGTCATTTTGTGTCTTTTTTAGTCCAACATAGAATGTAATTATGGATCTTTTTTTTTAACTTTCAAAACACTATCATGCTCAATAAAGAATTGTAAATGTGTCAAATGTGACCAAAGGTGTCAAATCTACCATATAAGAGGGTTCCATCCAGTTCTATCATTTGATACTAAATCTATTTGAGCTTGTCTCCAGTTTTACTTGGTATATCATCATCAAACTGAAACTGGCCTCATGGAGTTTACAGCCAGAACTTTAGAGGTAAATGTACAGTAGGGCTCCACGCTGCTTTGTTTTATACTCTGATGGAGGCAACAAGTCTTTTGGAGACTCTAGAGGGTTAAAATAGAAATAGAGTAAAGAAAGAGTTACTTAGTTTCATGTGAGAGGTTTTGTATTGCTTTAAGTTGTGTCTGAATTACAGTATGATAGTTGGAAACACAGAACAGATTTTATGTGGTTGTTGGGAATAAAAATGGCCAATTTGTGTGAAATATCAGTCGATTCAAGACAAAAAAAAAGACTCCACATGGCCCAGACCAGACACTTGGCTTCATCTTTGGATGTCCATGAATGGTTTTATATCTGTGAAGAGGAGAGAAAAAAACACTGTTGTTACAAGAATAACTCTACAGTCATCAGGCGAGAGGATCTGTGCGATTTGTTCGATGATACCTTAAAGCTTTAAAAGCTTGAAGTGCTTTATGGCTGAGACTCCCACTGATTGTGCACAGATCTCATTTCACACATGAACGTCTCTCTGCTGTGTGTGCGTGTGTGTGTGTGTGTGTGTGTGTGTTCACACACTCTGTAGTTAGAGCCTGAACACTACATATCTACTAGCCCCGGGCTAGATCCCAGAGAGGAGGAGGAGGAGGAGGACGGGAGGGATGGATAGTTGGAGAAAGTGGAGAAAAAAGGGAAAGAGATGCCGAAAGACTGCTAGAAGACTTTCCTGTTGAAACTGATCCGTTTATTATTATAATGGCAAATTAGTCGTGTTTTTGAGGGCTTTATCATATTCCAAAACTCACCAAACTTTGGACTGAATTCCCACTTGACTTGAATTAAATCCCATCAGAATTTTAAGTATTTTATTGGTTTCAGAAATGGGCGAAATGGCAAAAAATTACCTACTAGCGCCCCCTAGAATTGAGCCCCAAAAACAGGTTTCTCGTAGAAACACGAAATTTGGTACATCCATTTATCATGGGAAGACGCACCAAAAAGTCTCAAGAAGCCATACCCAAAAACGAACAGGAAGTCGGCCATCTTGGATCGAAAATGGTGTGGTGGCATAAAACACGAGACTGTTAAAATGAAAAAGAGGAAATATGCTTCTTTTTTTGGCATTTTATTTATTTTTTGTTTAATTTTTCATTTTTAGGGCCCGAGCTCTAACAGACCCTATTGAAATTGGTCCGTTTATTATTATAATGGCAAATGAATTGCGTTTTTGAGGGCTTTATCATATTCCAAAACTCACCAACTTTGGGACAAAATTAAATCACGTTGAAAATTTACGTATTTCATTGGTTTCAGAAATGGGCGAAATGGCAAAAAATGACCTACTAGCGCCCCCTAGAATTGAGCCCCTAAAACAGGTTTGTCGTAGAGACACGAAATTTGGTCCATCCATTTATCATGGGAAGACGCACCAAAAAGTCTCAAGAAGCCATTCCCAAAAACGAACAGGAAGTCGGCCATCTTGGATTGAAAATGGCATTTTAGACGTTTTTCGCAATTTCCACGCTGTAATAATCAAAAGTCATTATAATTTTTTGCAGACTGTCACACTATGGGGGCGTGGCATGGTGCCAAAAATTTGGCGTTTTGGCATAAAACATGAGACTGTTAAAATAAAAAAAATAAAAAAGGATTTTTTTTTTGGCATTTTATTTATTTGTTGTTCAATATTTCATATTTAGGGCCTAAGCTCTAACAGTGGAGGATCCTGTTGAAATTGATCCGTTTATTATTATAACAGCAAATGAATCGTGTTTTTGAGGGCTTTATCATATTCCAAAACCCACAAAACTTGGGACAAAATTCAATTCCGTCGAAAATTTTAATATTTAATTGGTTTCCAATTAAACAAGAATTGAGACCCAAAAACAGGTTTGTCGTAGAGACACGAAATTTGGTCCATCCATTTATCATGGGAAGACGAACCAAAAAGTCTCAAGAAGCCATACCCAAAAATGAACAGGAAGTCAGCCATCTTGGATCGAAAATGGCGTTTTAGAAGTTTTTTCGCCATTTCCACGCCGCATACTTTAACAGCTCCTCCTACAGATTTAATCCGATCCATTTCAGACTTGTTCAGTATCATCACAAGGCCTTTGACATCAAAAGTTATGAAAAGCTTTGCAGACCGTTACACTATGGGGGCGTGGCATGGCGGCAAAATTTGGCATTTTGGTATAAAACACGAGACTGTATAACTTGACCAAACATTGTCCAATCTGCCTCAAACTTGTCATGCATGATGATGGTCCATCACTGAACAGTTCTACATAACAATATTTCATAAAGTCCCGCCCCTTTTGGTTAGCCACGCCCCCTTTTCCCGACTAATGACCATTTGTCGTCGAGACTTGCATGAGGTGTCAGTGAACACAGCAGAGAGTCCTGGATTAACTCGCCCCTTCAACGGTCAAAGCACTTGGCGTGGCCGGCTCCCTCGACATATATATATAATAATAAAAAATCTTCTCAAACTAATTTATAAAACACAACAGATATACAGCAGAACATTTTATTTTATGTGTTTGTTTTTTGTTTTTTTGTTGGCAATGGTGCCATTTAAATCACTGGGCAGCTCAGCGGATTTTTCCGCTACTGCAGATAATTTTGCCAACTTGTAATGTCCATTAATTTTGTGAGTATATTAAAATGTGCTTCCTCAACTTCTAAAATTTTGATTTTAAGGGGGCAAGACATTTATCTTGCCCCTGCGTGGAGCCGGCCTCGGGCTGCACCTACTATCACAAAATATATTGCATCAGTATTCATCATAAAATGGACTAGATTTGCCAAAAAATTAATATTAAATGCCCAATAAATCCACCAGAGGAAGAAAACATCCCAAACTTGACCCCCGTGAAGTGATTTACATGCTCCTACTTTGAGACGGATAGAGGCTGGCGGGTACCTGCGGGCCCTCTGGGTGCTTGGGGCCAGATTTATCACCACTGGGGCCCTCTGATGATGAGGCCGTTTAGTGGGGGTCCCTGTAGTCCTCCACTGATTAGCGCCAAACATCTTCCCTAATAACCTTAACAAGAACAACGCCTCAGGACGACATGCTGATACACACACACACACACACACACACACACACACACACCTCCTCAGAGATAGAGGAAAGGGCTGAGGGCTACCCATCCTCCTCTCCCGCTCCTCAAAGTCACCCCTCTCTCCTCTCTCCTCTCTCGGCTCCAGCTATAACTTGGCGTCTCCCACTATTTCAGATGTGAAACCCCCCACCTTGAGTCCTTAGTGCTCCCCCTCCTTTACCACCTCCAACACAGGCACCAAATTGAGTTGGTTCTGGTTCAAGAGTCCCGCCAACGCACATAAAGTTGCTCTCAGCATCAGCAGGAAATAAAACAATATGAATACATGAAAAGCTTCGCCTCTTGGGATAAAGAGATGAGGAAGGAAATTGGGAAGAACAGAATTTATGATGCTGTGAGAAGCCGTGGGGGTAATTCTACAGACAGTAACTTCCTCTGTGGAGTGTTTCCTTACAGCAGTTTACATATTTGTGTGCCATGACCAGTGTATATACTGATACAATGGCTGGATGCATAGGCTGCTTGCTTACACTGCATGCAAAAACCCAGTTATAAGACTGAAAAGAAGGGAAAGCCAATTAAGACATCAGTTAGAATAAAATACTGTAAATGTGAAAAGCAAAAATCCAGGCAAACTAATACTAAAAAACTAAAGTACTAAAGTACTAATACTAAAAAAGTATGAGTCAGAATGACTTCATTATCATTACTTGCGTAGCTTTATCATAAAGCAATAAAAAGAAACGCCTTTGTTACCAATAAACATCTTTATTATCAGTTGCCTTTATGCTGCCTTCAGGAACTGCATGGAATATTCACACTTGGTGTTCTTTTGACATAAACACACCAAACGAGTAGTAAAATTCTTCCCCTTAGGTCTCAATTTGAAATTGAATTTCATTACGGCCCGAACATGAAGGACTTGTGAGGTCCCTATTGTTTTTCTGATGATTATTATTATTTATTATTATTATTATTTTTATTCTTGGTCCCAAATGATCGCATTTCTCACTGCCTGAACACCCCAAAACTCACCAAACTTTAGATATAAGTCACACATGACGAAAAAATAAAATAAAATCTATTGTCCTGAATTTCCCCCACTAGGTGGCGCTATAATAAAGGAAAGTACATTTTGGCTAATAACTCCCATATTTTTTATTTTATTTGTTTTGGTCATTTCAGTGGTCACGCCATGTACGTCGGCTTTCAGGTGATATTTTATTTTTCTGTAGTTCAGATATTCATACGGCTCCATACAGACCAGCTGAACATAGACAGCCAGTCCCTATCATGTTGACATTTTTCATTAAATATTGTAAAAGAAATCACTCTGGTTTGTAGATTGGAAGCCCAAGAGCAAACACACACTGGAGATGAAGTCAGGTCTCAACACCCGCCTTTATTTTTGGTCACAGGTAACATCATTCCTCCAGGAAGTTAGTTAGAGTGAGCCACGGACACTATAAAAGTTTACATTTTATTCGTATATGTATATGTATATACATATACATATGTATATATGTATATGTATATACATATATACATATGTATATATGTATACATATGTGTATATATATATATATATATATATATATATATATATATATATATATATATATGGACTCAGAATGACTTCATTCTCACAGGAAGTTACTAAAAAAGTTAATAGTGTATATATACATAGATGTATATATACATATACATGTGCATATATATGTATGTATATATATGTATATATTTATACATATATATGTATATATGTATAAATATATATGTATATATATGTGTGTGCGTGTGTGTGTGTATTTGTGTATATTTTATATTTATTTATACATTTCTTCTTCATTGTTGGTTTCTTATTCTTGCAGGAGTTTTATCCATGCTTGTTCTGTCAAGGCATTTTGTGAACACTGTTTTTAAAGTTACAATATAAATAAAGGTATTATTATTATTATTATTATTATCATCATCATTATTATTATTATATCATCATCGTTTTGACGAGTGAGACGCAGTTTTCCGATCACGATGGGCCTTTTAACGAGGTGCCCGTGAAGGCAGCATGAGAGTCCCGCCGTGACGTCACAGCGAGCCGTTGAGTCAGAGGGAGGAACTGAACAGCAGAAAGTGAACCAGGAAACAAGCGGAGCAGAGCAGCTGCTGAACCCGCTCACACGGCCCACACAGCGGCTTCTAACGGCAGGAACCGCCCGCTAGAACAGACCAGGACCTCTGTTTTATATTTTATATCTAGGTTGATACCAAAAGCAGCGACATGGCCTTTTTAAAGAAGAAGACAGTCGATGGTAAGTTGTGTGGAGAGCTAGCTAACTTGTTTTTAGCTGCTGCTGCTGTGTTGTTCCCTGCTTTAATTAGCTTTTCCTCTTTTAAACTGGTTAGACCTGTTTCTAGTCTCTCGTCTCACTGCTACCTGAAACTAAATGTAACTCAGGTGAACAAGCTATGTGTAACAAACGGCTGCCTTCATTACAATGTAGCTGTTAAGAAGAAGAAGAGAGAAGATTACTTTATTAAATACTACCTGGGGAGATGGGGGATCGAACCAGCGACTCTCCAGTTACAAGCCCAATTGATAAGGTTTATTTATAGCTAAGTTACACAAGAGCTAATAGGTGAACTCATTGTTTCCAGGTGCCTGAATAAAACCGTGGACTTTTTTAAAAAATTTTAAATATATTTTTATTGGATATTTTTTTTTTTTTTTTGATAAGTTACAGACATAGAAATAAGACAAGAGTAGAAGCAACAAGAAAAAAAGAACACAAAACAACAAAACGGGGCATATTTAAACAATAATAATAATAAAAATAATAATAAAGTACACTGCTGGCACTCTATTATTATATCTATTATTATTATTATTATTATATCTATATTTATTATTGTTTCTGGTTATTTATCTAACTTCATCTCCATATAGGAAGAAGGTGTATTTATAGCTAAGTTACACAAGAGCTGAGGTGAAGTCATTGTTTCCAAGTGGCCGAATAAATTATTATTAAAAATTATTTATTTTTTAAAATATGTTTTTATTGTTTTTTAAGTATATTTTTTATTGTTTTTTAAAGTATATTTTCATTGTTTTTTTAAAGTATATTTTTATTGTTTTTTTAAGTATGTTTTTATAGTTTTTTTAAGTATATTTTTATTGGGATTTTGTATTTTTGACAGAAAACAGACACAGAAATAAGACAAGAGTAGAAGCAACAAGCAAAAATGAACACAAATCAACTAAACGGGGCATATTTTAACAATAATAATAATAAAAATAATAATAAAGTACACTGCTGGCACTCTATTAACTCCTTTCTAGTCAAGATCAGTGTTAAATTTATCAAGGTGAGACAGAAATAGCTGCCATATATCTGACAATTTATTAAAATTGTCCATCATGCCATATCCAACCTTCTCCATAAGTAATACACCAATAAGTTCAGTTAACCACATTTTAAATTGAGGCACATTATCTGATTTCCAGAGTCTTAAAATCATTATTTTTGCGATTATCATTCTGTAAATAACTGTGTTTTGTACTGAAACTCTATTAAGCCGTGGATTTAAACTAAAAACTGAATATGAATCCAAAATATTGAACTATTCCTTTTTACTGCCACCTTGTCACACAACCAACAGTATATTAGTTCCTATTGAAATATATATTTAGAATAAATAAGATAACTTAGGGTGTTAAATGTCCATTAATTTTTTCCATATTATTAAAAACATGTTTGTCAACATGTTGAATACTAAATCAAATATATTTTAGCAGATATAATGTTAGATTTGTGAGATATTGATTGATATTCAGTCATTTTTAGGGCTGCAACTAACGATTTTTTTCATTATTGATTAATCTGTTGATTATTTAAATGATTAATCGATTAGTTTTTTGGTGAATAAAATGTATAAAAATATCAATGAGTGTTTCCAAACCACAAGATGACGTCCTCAAATCTCTTGTTTTGTCCACAAACCAAAGAGATATTCAGTTTATTGTCATAAAGGAACAAAGAAACCAGAAATATTCACATTGAAGAAGCTGAAATCAGAGAATTTGGACTTATTGTCTTTAAAAAACTGCTGAAACCAATTATTATTAAAACCACAAAGAACAGATAAAAACAACTAAAACAGAGCAACATTGAATAAAAATGGGTTTTATTTGTATTTATTTCTTCACATTAATCCAAAGGCTAGCCTATCTCAGTTTTATTTCTCACATTTTTGTTTGGGGAATCTACATTATTGTTCCCTTGCTGTGCTTTGTTAGAAATAACTACAGCTTTATCAGAAACAGAGAGATACGATTAGGGTTGGAAAGCCAAATATTTTAATTTTATTTTATTTTTTAGTGCCTGGTTTTGATTTTGTCTGTTGGTTTTAGCCTACATCACATTTTCTAAATAGAGGCTACTGTTTAACAATGAAAATCTAAATTATAAAGACAGTTTGCAGATTCAAACCATTATATTATAGCCATTTGGATTAAATGTTTAGGAATATTTTTACTAGTAGAATATGTGAGCTGCTGCTAGATTTCATTCACTTGTCAGAAAAAAATTAAAGTAATTTATTGAGTTGCTGGTAGATTTTGGAATCGAACAGCCACAGAAAAAAAAAGTACATTTTCAACCCTGGCCACAGTTCTGTAATGTAAAATCTGTTTAATATGACATTATATCAAGCTGTCTTTATAGTCTAATGTGGTCATTTTAATGTGTAATACATGTTGATGTCAAAATCCTGATAAGCCCGTTCAATCTTTAATATTTCACTGTTTCTCTCCAGGCGAAGTAATCAGCCACACAAGGTCAAAAGGAAAAAAAAATCAAATTTAATGAATCAGTTATTCTACTTCTAATACTGATTAGACTGACTTCTTGATTTTTAGAGGTAGGGCAGGTAAAAGGTCACCTTGTCTGGATCTTAAATATAAATTAAATTAATTTGTGTGGAAGGAATTCCTTTAAAATATAAAAATATATTATCTGCATGTTTAAAAGTACGCTCTGCTGGTAGAGGCAGATTTTTTTACAGCACCGTCTTCATAAAGGAACATTTGTTTGGACAAATATAATGATAATAATCATAAGAGTTTAATTTAAGAGCTGATATTTAGACATTTTCCATGTTTTTCTTGATAATAACCAAAATCATCATCAATAAAACCATGTTAAATGTCTCGATATCAGCTCTTAAATTAAACTCTTATCAGATATTTTTGTTGTTATCATTATATTTGTCTGACAAATGAACCTTTAGTTGAACCAGACATTAAAATGAAATAAAAGAAAGTGACAAAATTACCAAAAAAAAGCATAATAAACAATAAAAAGACACAAAATGAACAAAAAAGACGTATAATAACCAATAAAAAGACGCAATTGATTATGATTTTGGTTATTATCAAGAAAACCATGTTAAACGTCTAGATATCAGCTCTTAAATTAAACTCTTATCATTATATTTGTCCAAACAAATGTACATTTAGTTGTACCAGACATTAAAATGAACAAGAAAGTGACAAAATTACCAAAAAAGACATATAATAAACAATAAAAAGACACAAAATTACCAAAAAATACGTATAATAACCAAAAAAAGACACAAATTGACCAAAAAAAGACACAAAATTACCAAAAAATACTTATAATGACCAATAAAAAGACACAATTGATAATGATTTTGGTTATTGTCAATAAAACCATGGAAAATGTCTAGATATCAGCTCTTAAATTAAACTCTTATCATTATATTTGTCCAAACAAATGAACCTTTAGTTGCACCAGGCATTAAAATGAACAAGAAATAGAGGAAAAAATGTGGTCTAATCATTTTTTGCATGTATTCTGATGAATCCTGCATCATATAAAACCACCTCAGAATCTGTAATATATTCCATTAAGTGGTTAAAAGCAGCTGATTTCAGATCCAGCTCTAACATCTCATCACCTCCTCCTCCCTGCTCCTCCTCCTCCTCCCATCATTGTAATACCAGTTCCTCCGTCCCGACCGGCTTCGTCTCTACTCACTGTGTCTCCTCGACTCCTCGTCCTTTCTTTCTTTTCTCCGCCTCAGACTCTTAAACTCTGTCGTCTCTCGTCTCTGGCCAGTTTTCTGGTTGTTTCCCTGGTTTGGAGGCTGTAGTAGTTTCTGGTTATGATGTGAAAGTGTGTTTGATTCACGTATTTGTAGACGACCTCCCTCCCACTCTGAGACGTCGGCGCCACGTCACCTTATACGTTTACACCAGTCGTCGTTCCCACTAGTCTTCAGCACGATGATGGGTTTAAACCGACTTCATCATTTCTAAACTTTTCAGATAGAATAAGCATTTTTTTTGGTAATAGTTTGGTTTTTCCAAAAGTGGTATTCCCTTTTATTAGAGGTTTTATATTAAGTGATGAATATGGACATTAATCAGTTGTTTCAACGTGTTTTGTTCAGTTTTAAAAAAATGTTTTTCGTTTAATATGAAAAATCTGCATGTCTTCCCAGAGAAAATATTTATTTATTTTTTTAAGAATTTCTCTGCTCAGCTATTGACATCCATTCATCCTGGAATCAGGATACCTTCTGTTTTGCTCTTTTTGAGTGTTTTGTTTTTTGGAGTATTTATATATATATATATATATATTGGAGTTTATATATCCTGGATCTTTACTTTATTTATTATCAATTTTTCACTGTATGGTTTGTTATAGATCTAAAATACAGTCATGGAAAAAATTATGAGACCAATTTCTTGTTCATTTTAATGGCTGGTTCAACTAAAGGTTCATTTGTTTGGACAAATATAATGATAACAACAAAAATAGCTGATAAGAGTTTAATTTAAGAGCTGATATCTAGACATTTAACATGGTTTTATTCATAATAACCAAAATCATCATCAATTGTGTCTTTTTATTGGTCATTATATGCCTTTTTTGGTAATTTTGTGTCTTTTTTTGGTCAATTTTTGTCTTTATTGTTCATTTTACGTCTTTTTTGTTCATTTTGTGTCGTTTTGTTTGTTATACATTTTCTTTTGATAATTTAGTGTCTTTATTGGTCATTATATTTTTTTTGTTAATTTTTTGTCTTTTTATTGGTTATTATACGTCTTTTTTGGTAATTTTGTCAGTTTCTTGTTCATAAAACTGAAGAAAACAAGGGTGGTTTAATACTTTTTTCCATGGCTGTATTTTTGGTCATTTTGTGTCTTTTTTTTAGTCATTTTTGCATCTATTTTTGGTCAATTTGTGTCTTTTATAGTCATTTTTGCATCTATTTTTGGTCATTTTGTGTCATTTTTATTCATTTTTGCATCTATTTTTGGACATTTTGTGTCTTTTTTTTGTCATTTTTACATCTACTTTTGGTAATTCTGTCTTTTTCGGTTATTTTTACATCTATTTTTGGTCAATTTGTGTCTTTTTTAGTCATTTTATTTACATCTATATTTGATCATTTTGTGTCTTGGGTCAAATGTACCTTTAGTTGTACCATTCATTAAAAGGAGGAAGTAATTGTAGAAAAATGGTGGTCTAATATATTTTTTTCCATGCCTGTAAATGTGCATGTTTTTTGATGAATCCTGCATCATCAAAAAAAAAAAACACCTCAGAATCTGGAATATATTTCATTATATGGTTAAAAAGCAGTTTCAGATAAAACTCTAAATTGTATTATTTTTCTGTCGTCAGCTGCACTTATTTTCTGTCTGGAGGTCCTGAAAGTGTATGAAGTCCTGGTGAATGTGTGACTTCAGGGTCATTCATAATCTCACATGATTCCTCTTTATGTGGGTAATTTAGAGCTGACTCACTATTGTGTGAGCTGTTCAGGCTCAGTAAACATTGTCCATGTGCTGCTGATTCCTCTGAGCTATTTCACGTCCATGTGGCTGAACTCTGAGTAGATATGAATAGATATTATGGATTTCTTCCAGAGTCCAGCAGCTGACCAGGACCTGCCCTCTGGAGCTGCATTGCAGAGAAAAAATGCAGTGAAAAGATAATAATTTAACAGATTTTTTTCAGCCAGTTTTAAACATTTCAACCTGTACTGCACCGAGAATAAAACATATGAAGTTGTTGAAGGTGATTCATGATTAAACCACACAGAAGAAAGAAAACAAACATATTAAAAAAAAAAAAATAGTCCTCCATTCTTTCTGTTCAGCTGTCAGATTCTGATTATGTCAGCTATTTAAGTCATGAGAGTTATGTTACCACCATGTAGGGCTGGGCGACATATCTATATAAAAGATATGTCGATATATCTTTAAATGGATATGGAATTAGACCAAATCACATATCAGTATAGTTCAAATTTGCATGGTGATTCTTGCTACAGGCACGCTGCGGCATTTATTTAAGATATTTTTATTTATTTAAATGTGCACTTTATGGAGCTTTGATTTAAAAAAAACAAAAAAAAAAACGGTACTGCTGTTGTTATTCAGTGTTTATTTTTTATTTTTCTTTCTTTATATATAAATGCTGCCCTTACTAGGGTTTGTCGTATTTAGTTCTTTTGTAATGTTTGTTATTCTTTTCTCATATAAATATATTTATTTCAGAAAAAGACTGCCCTATTTTATTTCATAGGGTATTTTTGTTTAAGATATTTCTTTATTTAAATGTGCACTTTATGAAGCTTTGATTTGGGGAAAAAAAAGGTACTCCTCTTTAGGGATGGGCATGGATTTTTCGAAGCCATTAAATCATAAAAAATCGAATAGTTCATCATATCTGGGGAAAAAAAGTTGTATTACTGGAGCCTTCCACACGGGGGCAGCGTAGCATTTGATGAGACACAGTGTGGCGGCTAGATGCCAAACTGTAGAAGAAGAAACAAACAGAGGAGAGGGTTTTCCATGGCGGGCCAAGTTAGTTAGCCCCCAGAGGGATTTAGAGACTCTGGAGGTGACGTTTGGTTTTCACCGTTGCTAACTGTGCACAAAGCAGCATGGCTAATTATACACAGAGTCTCTGTTGATCATAAACATAGTGATGGTGAATTAACCAGCATCACTAACTGTGCACAGAGTGTCTGGTGCTTGTTGTAAACAAACAGAGATCGCTAAGCTAACACCTCCTGCAGCAGCAGCACATACACACTGTACTGCTGCAGAGCTAACTGTTAGCCTGTTAGCACATACACACTGTACTGCTACAGAGCTAACTGTTAGCCTGTTAGCACATACACACTGTACTGCTACAGAGCTAACTGTTAGCCTGTTAGCACATACACACTGTACTGCTACAGAGCTAACTGTTAGCCTGTTAGCACATACACACTGTACTGCTACAGAGCTAACTGTTAGCCTGTTAGCACATACACACTGTACTGCTACAGAGCTAACTGTTAGCCTGTTAGCACATACACACTGTACTGCTACAGAGCTAACTGTTAGCCTGTTGGCACATACACACTGTACTGCTACAGAGCTAACTGTTAGCCTGTTAGCACATACACACTGTACTGCTACAGAGCTAACTGTTAGCCTGTTAGCACATACACACTGTACTGCTACAGAGCTAACTGTTAGCCTGTTAGCACATACACACTGTACTGCTACAGAGCTAACTGTTTATCCTGTTAGCAGTTTGCAGACTGGACGCTAAGGGGTTAACATCCCCTCCGGCTCTGCAGCTGGGAGAGACTGCTGCTAACGGAGGCTCTTCTTTAAGAGTAAGAAGGAGTAGCTGGATTTGTCTCCAGTCACTTTCTTGAAGAATAGTCGCTAAGGGGGTCTGAAAAGTCGCTAAATTTAGCAACAAAGCCGCTAAATTGGGAACACTGCTTCGCCGGTGGGGGGGGGGGTTATTAGAATATTAATTGATTAGTACCCCCCGATTGTCGAACAGTACTTTTCCCTGAAATGCACATTCCTACTACTGTTGATATACGGTATTTATGTTCACTTAAATAAACGGTTTTAAATAAAACTACTATATATATATCAGGATATATATCGTATATCGATATTCAGCCTTAATATATCGGGAATTGACTTTCGGTCATTAAATGTTGTGATATTGTAGCTTTAATAAAGATGTAACATCACTTTTCTGTCTTTCTCCAAAGACATCATCAAAGAACAGTCGAAGGAGCTGCGAGGCACCCAGAGACAGATCACCAGAGACAGAACAGCGCTGGAGAGACAGGAGAAACAAATGGTGGGACACACACACACACACACACACACACACACACACACACACACACACAATCTTGTACTTCTATCTTTGTGAGGACCCTCATTGGAACAGTGAATTCCCTTGCAAGGTTATAATAGTTTTGGATTTTTCATTAGTTTTAGTTTTAATTTTGTTGTGATTTTTTGTTTTCAAATTCAGTGAGTTTTAATGGATTTTTAGAGAGAGTTTGCTAGTTTTAGTTTAGTTTTTATTAGTTGTAGTTTTTTGTAATGGGGTATTTGTTGGGTGGGAGATTAAAAGAGGTCACAGTACATTTTGCCTTTATTTCCTTTGTCTGATCCATCTTCATTATGTATGAAAAAAGTTGACAAAGGCGAAAAACGAAGGACATTTTCACTATAATTTTAGTTAGTTTTGTAACCACACAATACAGTTTCAGTTAATTATCATTATCATGTAACCTTTAACCCTTAAAACAAAGTCTGAAATCTCAAAAAAGCCTTTAAAGAAGTGAGGACCGGCCGAAATGTCCTCACTTTGCAAGAATGTCCTCACTCTGTTGGTTAAAAAACGGGTTCCGGTCCTCACAATGTAGGGAGTACAAGAACACACACACACACACACACACACACAAAAGTCAGGGGAACAAAAGTATCCATGCAGGGCATTTTCCATAGATTTCTGCATATTGCATCAATGCTTTATTAAAATCTCGCCTTTTCTTGCAACACACACACACACACACACACACACACACACACACACACACACACACACACACACACACACATAGCTAGAGATGCATTTTACATCCACTTCCTCCAATCAGGGATTGAGCCTGATTGGCTAATGGGTTTAAATGAAAAGACAAGAACGATCTGGTGTGGTGGCTTTGCTGCAGGCTAGTCAGACTACACTCACACACACTCTCACACACACACACACACACACTCTCTCACACACTCGTAGTGAAACGATAAGGCGATATTCACAGACACCAATAACATTTCCCCTCTGTGAGATGAAAGGAGCCGGCTGTGTCCTCTCCCCTCTGTTGTATTAAGTAAATATCATACAGGACATAATTACCTCCCCGGGGAACCAGATTTTTATTCCTCATTAATGCTTTCAGCTAATTACTTTAGCTTTTAGTTTTTTTTATTTTAAGCTTTGTTGCACGTTTTGAATAAAACATTCTTTCTCTAAGATATGGAAATGACCTATATTAGCAGCTTAGCAGCATTGTGACCGTGTGTTGACCCTTCGCCCACCACGCAGGCTGGAAAAGAGTTAGCACACATTTATATGCAGATACTACATAAACTCAAGCAGTTTATTCCTCAAAAAATAACGTATATTTTAAGTCAAATTCTTCATTTTCCATTTAGTTTTATAGAACTGACAAGTTTAGAAATTAGGTTAATAACCGTTTGTATAGTTTGTGTTAGAGCTGCACGATTATGGCCAAAATCACGATTATTTTGATCAGTATTGTAATCACGACTATTAATCACGATTATTCATCATGTTAGGGAAAACATCTGTATATTTATTGCACTACTTTTAAACAAACAATAGGAACAGTTTTCGCTAAGTGAACACCTCCTGCAGCAGCAGCACATACACACTGTACTGCTACAGAGCTAACTGTTAGCCTGTTAGCACATACACACTGTACTGCTACAGAGCTAACTGTTAGCCTGTTAGCACATACACACTGTACTGCTACAGAGCTAACTGTTAGCCTGTTAGCACATACACACTGTACTGCTACAGTGCTAACTGTTAGCCTGTTAGCACATACACACTGTACTGCTACAGAGCTAACTGTTAGCCTGTTAGCACATACACACTGTACTGCTACAGAGCTAACTGTTAGCCTGTTAGCACATACACACTGTACTGCTACAGAGCTAACTGTTAGCCTGTTAGCACATACACACTGTACTGCTACAGAGCTAACTGTTAGCCTGTTAGCACATACACACTGTACTGCTACAGTGCTAACTGTTAGCCTGTTAGCACATACACACTGTACTGCTACAGAGCTAACTGTTAGCCTGTTAGCACATACACACTGTACTGCTACAGAGCTAACTGTTAGCCTGTTAGCACATACACACTGTACTGCTACAGAGCTAACTGTTAGCCTGTTAGCACATACACACTGTACTGCTACAGAGCTAACTGTTAGCCTGTTAGCACATACACACTGTACTGCTACAGAGCTAACTGTTAGCCTGTTAGCACATACACACTGTACTGCTACAGAGCTAACTGTTAGCCTGTTAGCAATTAGCAGACTGGACACTAAGGGGTTAACATCCCCTCCGGCTCTGCAGCTGGGAGAGACTGCTGCAGGAGGAATGTGCCGCTTCGACTCGTTCTTACTCTTCTTAACGAGCCTCAGGCCCCCGCGGCTCGTTAAGAAGAGTAAGTACGATTCTCCAAAAGTCTCCAATAACACCAGAAAAAGTCTCTGGATTTCTCTCCAGTCGCTTTTTTGAAAGATAGTCTCTAAGGGGGTCTGAAAAGTCGCTAAATATAGCAACAAAGTCGCCAATCTGGCAACACTCCTTCGCCGGCTTTTACAAATGTTGCGTGTTGTTGTGGCGTCCAGTACTACGTCACATCCTGCTTAACGTTCTATCCAATCAGCAACCAGGCTTTTATCAGGGGAGAAAAAAGACCCTGCTCTTCTATAGGGACGAAAAAAGTCCCGACAAAAGTCTGCTCTGGATGGCTCATATTCAAATTAGGGGCAAATTCGTCAAGTGAGACCCGCCTCATTCCGGGTATTGGGCGGTAGTGGAAACAGCGCTTAAGTACCTTTTGAGGTACTTGTACTTTACTTGAGTTTTTCTATTTTATGTCACTTTATACTTTTTACTCCACTACATTTAGCTGACAGCTTTAGTTACTTTCGACATGAAAATCAAGATACATTTAAAGTGATAAGATGTTTTTTTGTTTTTTTTTTATTAAATCTCATAACAGTGTATTAAGTAGAATTAAATTAAAGAAGTTTTTCTCAGTTTAACCCCTTGCATAGTTTCTGCAGTTAGACTCTGTAGGGCAGAAAAGTCTGCACACCTTTTTGGCAAATTTAAACTTTTATAACACAATAACACAAACAAAACAAACTGTTCTGGCAGCAGCAGACCAGCATCTACTGCAGATAATACACCGACTACGGATAAATACGTAAAAAGACCTGAACTCTCCCTTTAAGAGCCACTCCACGTCTCTGGATGATCAGCGGGTATCTCGTAGAGTATATTGTATAATCATTATTATGTAAATATCTTCTCTGTGCTGCTGCTGATCCTCTGACCTGCTAAGTGCTACCGTGAGTTCCTCTTATTGCACCGCATACGTCCCCACAATACGCATTGATAAACAAACAGAAATACATCCTGCGAGCTCCCGAGAGACAAAAACGTGTTTTGCAAATATAGACACAGTAAATAAAGTCATCAGGCTTTACACACTGGCAAGATAATACACGCTTTTAGCTTTGGTAAACATCTGAAAATACACAGATGCCCACAGGGAAGCAGTGTGTGGGCACCAGAGTGTGTGTGTGTTAGTGTGTGTGTGTGTGTGTTAGTGTGTGTGTGTGTGTGTGTCCCAGGAGAGCAGCAGCGTGGAGCTGCAGGTTACAGTAGCTAGCCAGCCTCTCAGCACCAACACACACTACAGCAACCAGCTTCTGTTGTTTATTTCTTCTGTGTGTCAGCTAAAAGCTTCTCCAGGAAACAACAATCAATTATTAATGTTTGATGAGGCAATAGACATTCCCCACTCAGCTCCGTGTCTCTCACTTTATCTCACAAACACACACACAAACACATAAACACAGACAGGTGCATCAGGTTCAGTCTGGACTGTATTTTCTTGCTTTTCCGAGCAGAAAAATATTCAAATGAATGCCGTGGAGAGGAAAAACTGTAGAGCTGTGTGAGGGAAAAAAAGGCACACAGTGACAATAATAATGTCAAGTGCACTGTCATCTGAAAAAAGTATGAATGCTTTAAGAGGGAGAGAAGATACAGATGAGAGCAGTGGGACTTGTGCTGATGTGAAGCTTGTAATGTCTTATTTACTGTGCTGTCACAAAAGGAGGGAGGAGGAGGAGGAGGTGATGGAGAGATAATAATACTCTCCTAGACATGAAGGAATGTGAGGCTGGTAGACTTTGCCTGCTAGGAACTAGAAACCTTTATGTAGAAACAAAGGAAAGGATTTTTCTGAACACATGGACAATGTGTCGCATTGCAAAAGCAGCTTCAATCCAAATATCATGTGGATTTTACACATGTTGCTACATAAAAAAAAAGAAAAATCAGCTTGTGTTTTCAATATATTTTCCCTCCAGAAAGTCAGATTTCATACAATTGAAAATAGGGTTGTTATGATACTAAAATGTTCAACTCGATATTCGATACTCGATACCATTTTCGATACCACCAAGACCCCAAAATTTAACAGAAATATTTTTATTAACAAGAAAAATGCAACATGTAAAAATGAACAGAACCACAGGTTAAATATTTATAATAATAAAAACAGTTGTGCAAAAAGAAACTGCAGCTATGATAACAAGCTTCAGGTCTGAGGTAGTGCAGAAAATAAATAAATACAATAAACAATAACAATTGGAACAATATTAACAATCGATACTTTTGACAACCCTAACTGAATGATTTCTACGTGGTCTAAAGCTAAAACCAGTTAAACAATAAAAATACAAAATGCAAAATACCAGTGGTGGAAAAAGTACTCAGATCTCTCAGTACTATGGTGTAATTCCATATCACATTTAAAAATATATCGATATGTCGCCCAGCTCTAATAAGTGTCCAAAGTTCTAATATCTCAGATTCTCCTGTTGACCTTCCAGGAAGCTGAGATCAAGAAGATGGCTAAGAGTGGGAACAGGGAGGCCTGTAAGATTCTGGCCAAGCAGCTGGTGCAGCTTAGGAAGCAGAAGACCAGAACCTACGCCGTCAGTTCAAAGGTCACCTCCATGTCCACGCAGACCAAACTCATGAACTCTCAGATGAAGATGGCCGGTGCCATGTCCGCCACGGCAAAGGTAAGAAACGCCTTTAAACAGGATTATAAGAGGAATAAAGATCAATATTTACTGAGAATATAACTGCTGGCCTGTTAGAAATCAATAAGGAAGAAATGTCTGAAGAGTGCAGATGAATGGATTGATATTGTGAACAACATCTTTGTAATGGAAAGAATTACTTTCAATTTAAGAACACGAAAAGGGGTATTTATTGAAAATTGGCAAAAATGGATTAGATTAGATTAGACTTTATTAATCCCACAGCGGGGAAATTTCTTTGTTACAGCCACAAAATTTTCACACAATTAACACAACAAATAAAAAATATAACAATCTACAATATACAAAAAAGTATTAGGTTGTCCCTAGATGTTTTTTGTATTTTGTCTCTGCATAATGTACTTTATGACCCGTGTCTTTTTTTTAATTATCTACTGCTGATTTTAATGAGTTTTCTCTTTCTTGTTTCTGGTTTCTGTAGCACTTTGAGATTTCTGTATGAAAAGTGCTTTACAAATAAAATGTATTATTATTATCTAAGAAAAGACATTTAACAATATACAATATACTATATACAACTTAATGCAAATTAAGTGGAGAATGTGCAAATTATATGCAAAAATGTGCAGAAGAGAAAGAAAGACAAACTCCAACACGTTCATACGTCTCTACCATAAAACCAGAATACTTTCATTTCTTTGTACCTTTCCATTTTGTAAGATTTTACTTTTCCCTTGATATTTTCTGTATTTGTCTATCGGTCTTCATGTTGATTGTTTGTTTGTTCATTTACATGTAAAATCAAAAACCAAAAAAAGTAAATGACAAGAAAATTAAATGGTTATAAAATGGGCTTTTAGAATATATATAATATAATATCCACTAGAGTCGAGTCCCTGCTAGGAGAGTTAGGTGTGTTTCTGTTTAGCATATGAACTAGTTTCTTGTATCAATAATTTAGAGTTGTAATTAAAGTATTAATGTGGGATCTGTTGGTGTTTAAAGTCTGTTGCCGTGGTTTGTTGTTAATGAAGTGTGAAAGGTGGTAATTGGCCAGAAGCGACGTACGTACAGAGTGTGACTCCACAAACATACACAGGTCAAATATAATTAGGCTTCAGATTAATGGAGTGTTGAGGAGGAGGAGGAGGAGGTGGGAGGTGGTGCAGCGGAGGGAGAAATGTGTTAATTGTTTTATGTGACGTGCAAAAAGTTTATTGACTCAAAAGTTGCAGCTTCCATTCAGTATTTCCCCTCGATAGTAACATTCCTCTCATAATATTATTATAATGATATTATTAGTATAATAATAATAATATTATTATAATATTATTATTATAATAATAATAATATAATAATAATAATATTATTATAATATATTATTATTATTATTATTATATTATAATAATAATATTATAATAATATTATTATTATAATATATTATTATTATTATTATTATTATCATTATTATATTATTATTATAATATTATCATTATTGTGTTTGTTGACGTGGTCTGGAGGTTGAGGAGGATGTTGTTGCCACTTTAGAGCTGCTGATGTTTCACAGGAAGGAAGGAGATGCATAATTTAGAGTTTCTTTGTGTATTAGTAATACTTCTAATATGCTAACATGCTAATGAGTGCAGAGCCTTCTAAAGCCCCTTTTCAACCAAATAACCTGATATTTCCTAATTTGTTGTAAGTGGAGATATTATTTGGAATCTGCTCCTTGGGAAAAGTCTGATTTTTCTGCTTTATTATCAATTTAAATGACCTGATTTTGTATCCCAATATCTTGCTGTATGATTTTTGTCATTGAGGGTCATGTTTTTTTTTTAATATAAATCAGGTCTAGTTGCTGTATAAATTCTGTGAAAGTACCAAAATTGAGGAAGAAATGTGCACAACTCCTATTCAGAAACCTTGACTTTAAATAATCCGGACTTTTTTAAGGTTGTGATGTCACTTTTATGCTATTTAGATGCAGAAAGTGCTGCTCTGGTGCAGTTAAAGTCATTTCTAGGCTGCAGTGATGGTGCACAGACACCAAAATTGCAGATGTGGAAACCCAGAAACACTGACCAATCAGAGCAGAGTGGGCTTTTTTAGGAAAATGTGTTTTTTAAGCAACATTTAAGCATGCAAACTTGTAGTAGAAGCCCCAAAATACAAGTATGAACCTGAAAATGAGCATAAGACTGAAATAGTTCTAATATCCCAAGATGCTAATGAGTGCAGATCCTTCCAACGCCTCTTTTCAACCAAATAACCTAATATTTCCTGATTTGTAATAAGTGGAGATATCATGTGTAACCTGCTGTTTGGGAAACGTCCTTGTCTGTGAAATTAGATTTCTCTAAAAAGTTCAGATTGAAGCTACATTCCTCTACAGCTTCTCCTCAGAACCAACTGAAGACCTCATTATGAACTCTCACCTTTCTTTTATTCATGTGTTCAGACGATGCAAGCAGTGAATAAGAAGATGGATCCTCAGAAGACCCTGAAGAACATGCAGGACTTCCAGAAGGAGAACATGAAGATGGGCATGACTGAGGACATGAGTAAGTCCTCATAATACACACAAAGAGCTCAAAGAGCTCCAAAACCACACTGTTAGGAAGCAAGTGAACGGTGTAACGTGACATGTGTTGCAATAGGCTTTGATTAGCAAAAGACAAGACCTCAAAGTATGATTTTTGGAACCTGGTCTCACAGGAATCCGTGGAATAGCCACGGAATCACTTAAATTTCCGTGAAACTGACACGGATTTGGCTACAATGCAAGTTAAAGACAGTCATATCCCGTGGCTATTCCATGGATATTTGTTCCTATTGGTTTGTTCCAAGTCACGTGACTTTCAAGGTCCCGGCGGTCAGAACAAAAAAAATGGCGGACAGTTCTCTCATTTTATTGCATAAAAAACTATTGCAACTCATTGCATAAAAATGGATTTTGATCACATTTCTAGCGAGAAATATATGTTTTATTTTCTAAATATTCACTCAGTGAATGTACATAATCACTTTGTGGCGAAGATCTCGCCAGAAAAATATGACTGTCATTAACTTGCGTTACCGACAACACATACATTTTTTTTTTTTTTACAAAAAATACAAAAAAAACACACATAAAACAAACACAAAACACACATAAAAAACCCACAAAAAATACAAAAACACACACAAGAACAAACAAACCCACAAAAATCACACAAAAAAACATTACACATGAAAACCAACAAAACCAACAAATTAAGGAATCATCTTTATCAAATATTGTACTTTTTACTCCACTACATTTATCTGACAGCTTTAGTTACTTTACAGGTCGAGATTTAACATGAAAACATGAAAAATTTAATGTGATTAGGCATTTTAAATTAATTAAACCACATAGCATTATATTAAGTAATTTAATGAGTCCTGTCTTACAAAATGAAAACGCTGCCAACATACAGTTCTCTCATTTTTAGTGAAAAAAATCAATATTTTGACTTAGTTTCTGCATAAAAATGGATTTTGATCACATTTCTAGCGAGAAATATATGTTTTATTTTCTAAATATTCACTCAGTGAATGAACATAATCACTTTGTATGTTGGAATAGCCACGGGATATGACTGTCATTAACTTGCATTGTAGCGAAATCCGTGTCAGTTTCACGGAAATTTGAGTGATTCCGTGGCTATTCCACGGATTTTGAGTTAAGAGAATCCGTGGCTATTCCACGGATTCCTGTGAGACCAGGTTGGATTTTTGACAATGATTTAGATCAGGGGTCTCAAACTGGCGGCCCGCGGGCCAATTGTGGCCCTCGTGACAATATTTTGTGGCCCCCACCTTGATATGAAAGTTTAATGTGAGTTTTATATGAATGGCACTTTACCGTGTTGTGTGTGGAAGGTCCCTTTAATTACTTCTTTTGGTGATTTTGTGTCTTTTTAAATAATGTTGTGTCTTTTTTAAATGATTTTGTGTCTTTTTAATAATTTTGTGTCTTTTTAAAATAATATTGTCTTTTTTTGGTAATTTTGTGTCTTTTAAAAAAAAAAATGTTTGTGTCTTTTTAATAATTCTGTGTCTTTCTTAAATAATTTTGTTGTTTTTTTTGGTAATTTTGTCATTTTTAAATAATTTTGTCTTTTTTAAATCATTTTGTGTCTTTCTTAGTAATTCTGTGTCTTTTTTTAATAATTTTGTGTCTTTTTTAAAAATAGTTTGTGTCTTTTTTGGTCATTTTGATACTGCCTCCAGCGGCCCCCAGGTAATTTGAGTTTGAGACCCCTGATTTAGATGGAGAGGGGGAAATGCTAACACACAAGCATCTGCATATGTTTGCTAGTTTGGTTTATTGTTATCTCGCTCCAGTCCAAACTGTGACTAAAATCAATGTGTTTGTTTGTTTATTATTATTATTATTTACCTGTCTGTCTCACTCTCTGTCCAGTCAACGACACTCTGGACGAGATCTTTGATGAATCAGGAGACGAAGAAGAATCTCAGGACATCGTCAACCAGGTTCTGGATGAGATCGGCATCGAGATCTCAGGAAAGGTAAGAACATTCACAACGAGAGAGAGAAAAATATCTTTGACTGGTTATTGTTATTTTTACTTTTTTAAATTTATAATCAAGTCAACTTTATTTATCAAATGCAGCCATATGTTCAGGAAATACAGAGAAATTAAATTGTGTTTCCCTCTTATCTCCGGTTCAAACAGCAATAAACATGAAATATAAAATATAAATAAGATATAAAATGTAAACGTATATACATAAATACAAGCAAGAAGACATAGAAGAAAAGACAGAGGCAATCTGGGAGATTTAATAATATAAATAGTATAAATAAATATGACGGTATGAACAGATTAATGGTATAAATATGGCAAATAGTATCAGAAACTGCTTTTAATGTTGTTGATTTTAATTGTTTGTTTTTATTTGTAATGCATTTTTACTGTTTTAACTGTAAAGAGTCTTTGAGTATCTTGTAAAGTGCTCTAAAAATAAAATGTATTATTATTATTATTATTATAATTTAGTATCGCAATATGGCACAGTGTAAACAGATGTTATAAGTATAAATATAATTTTTTACAATATAAACTGAATTTACAATATAAGTTGAGTTTTTAGAGTTTTTTTTAGAGCGGGGTCAATCTATAAAATGTCAGAAAACAATCATAATCTGAGGTGATGTGTCTATTAATCCATAACCCAATTAATTATTCATTAATTCATTATTATATTAATTTAATTAATAATTAATCAGTTTACTCAGTGAAAAAAAATCAAGAAAAGCAGGAAATCTCCATGTTTGAGAGCCTGAAAATGTAATTCCTGCCATAAATAATCACTCAAATGATTGATGAGCTATTAAAATAGTTTTAGATTATTTATTCTGTCGATTAGTTGACTAATCGTTGCAGCGATATCTTTCCTTACAGATATGAGAAAATGTAAAAACACATTTTACAAATGTTAAACCGTCCCCCAGCAACAGTAAGTGTGACTGGTTATTGTTATTTTTACAATTATTTTACAATCAATTAATCTATAAAATGTCAGAAACCAATCATCTGTCTGAGATGATGTTTCGATTAAGTCCATAACCCAATTAATTATTCATTAATTCATTATTATATTAATTTAATTAATCAGTTTACTCAAGAAAAGCAGGAAATCTCCATATTTGAGAGCCTGAAAATGGCATTTTTACCATAAAATAATCACTTAAATGATTGATTAGCTATTAAAATAGTTTCAGAAATTGTTTCTTCTGCACTTTATATTGTTACAGCTATATATATATATATATATATATATATATATATATACCACAAGGATAAAAAAAGACCCCAAAATTTAACAGAAATATTTTTATTAACAAGAAAAATGCAACATGTAAAAATGAACAGAACCACAGGTTAAATATTTATAATAAAAAAACAGTTGTGCAAAAAGAAACTGCAACTATGAGTAGTGCAAAAAAATTAAATAAATACAATAAACAATAACAATTAGAACAATATTAACAATCGATACTTTTTAAAACGAGTATCGTATCCGGATACAACGTTTTAGTATTGATACTTTTTTGAGTATCGATACTTTTGACAACCCTAATATAAATATATATATATATATATATATATATATATATATATATATATATATATTTATATAAACCAATCAATCAGACTTTATTTGTAGAGCACTTTTCATACAAGAGAGATACAACACAAAATGCTTTACATAAAAAAAGAAAAAAAAAGTAATAATAATAATAAAAATAACAAAACATAGAAACAAACACCCTCGGCCCATATTTCCTTCCATACCTTAACTTTATACCACCTTCTGTTTAGAGAGACTGAGCCCACGGGTAATGCCTTTTATCTGGTTTTTATGGAACATTTAGGTAGAAGTGAGAGAATGTAAAAGCACATTTTCCCCCAGCAACAGTCAGTGCAACTGGTTATAGTTATTTTTACAATTATTTTATAAAGCTGATGTGTCAATTAAGTCCATAACCCAATGAATTATTCATTAATTAAATATTATATTAATTAAAATAATAATGAATCAGCTTACTCAGTGAAAAAAAATCAAGAAAAGCAGGAAATCTCATATTTGAGAGCCTGAAAATGGCGTTTTTGCCATAAAATAACAATTTATTTATGTATATACATTTATATGTATAACCAATCAATCAGACTTTATTTGTTCAGCACTTTTCATACAAGAGAGATGCAACACAAAATGCTCTACATAAGAAAGGGGAAAGTAGTAGTAGTAATAATAAAAATAACAAACACATAGAAACATGCAAACACCCATATTTCCTTCCATACCTTAACTTTATACCACCTTCTGTTTAGAAGACTTAGCCCACGGGTAATGTCTTTTATCTAGTTTTTATGTACGTGTTTTCACTGTTTATGTAGAAGTGAGAGAATGTAAAAGCACGTGTCCATATGTAAAGCGTCCTCCAGCAACCAGAGCAGAACAGTCAGAGTTCCTCCTGGTTCCTGCAGCCTGTTAATGTCTCCAGCTGCCGCGTGGTGGGGCCATGACGCCTTCAGCTCTTCATCTCTGGTCCTGAACCATCTGCTGGGGGTCTGGCTCCCCCTGGGGGCTCCATCACTTATTACCTCTCCACACATCTACACACCCCCATAAACACACTCACAGCTGGCAGGATTCATAAAAACACACACAACTCTTTCTTCTGCCTCAATCACAGTAAAAGGCTGAGCGGAGAGTTATAGTGTGTTTTAGTTTTCTGCACTTTACATGTAAAGGAAAACCATAAAAGCTTCTTTAATCCACCCTAAAGCTGGGAGGAAGTTACAGGACTCATAAAAGAAAATGTAGCTACGTTATGTGTTATTTTCTTCCTTATTCAGTGGAATAATCATTCTAGAGCTCTATAGCATCTTTTCTGGTGATTCAATGGTAAATACTTGACATATAAATGAGATATTAAAAAAAATGCATTCAGATGTAAATACGATTTCTGAGAAATTTAAGATAGTGTGTGCATTATCATCAATTTAGATTATGTAATTCTGTAACGCGATATCTTGCTATGTGATTTTGTCATTGAGGTCATGTTTTGTTAATATAAATCAGGTCTAGCTGCTAAATACATTCTGTGAAAGTACCAAAATCCAGGAAGAAATGCGCACAGCGGCTATTCAAAAACTGTAACTTGTTCTGTCATGCTATTTAGAGGCAGGAAGTGCTGCTCTGGTGCAGTTAAAGTAATTTCTAGGCTGCAGTGATGGTGCACAGACACCAAAATTACAGATGTGGAAACACTGACCAATCAGAGCGGACTGGGCTTTTTTGGGAAAATGTGTTTCAGTTATAGGTCTAGCAGTTAAGTATTAATATATGATAATAAATATTATGTATCATTATTAGGCAGAGAAAGCGGTACTACTAAAATGTAAATAGAATAAAAAAATGTGTATAGAAAATATACAAATAATAATAATAAGAATAATTTTGAAAAAAGAGCATGCATGAGTAACAATAATACTAATAAAGATAATTACAGGAGAGAACATGCAAACATGTTCTAGTAGAAAGTCTGAACCAGAGAATGAGTCTGATTCTGTGTGTTTCCTCTCATAGTTTCCTATAGAATCTGACTGAAGCAGCAGCAGCTGTCCTCAGCTCTGACTCTCACCAACTTTGTGACTGTGTGTGTGTTTAGTTGTGTGTGTGTGTGTGTGTTAATGGTGTTTTCCTGCCCGTGTGTGTGTGTCTCCAGATGGTGACGGCTCCAGCTGCAGGAAGGAGCCTCCCCGGCGCCGCCTCCTCCTCCAAACAGGCCACCATCTCCGACGAGGAGATCGAGAGGCAGCTCCGAGCGCTGGGAGTCGACTAGCGTCTGTTAATGTTCACTAACATGTGATCATTAACTCTGAGTCACACTGACTGTTGGCACACATTAGGTTCTGTCATTGTTGGAAAAAAAAGGTGTAACAAAGGGTGAACACCAACACACACACACACACACACACGGAGACATTTATTAAAGGCAGAATATTAATATTCTCACACATTCTACAGCAGGTCGCCTCAAAGATCGTTAGGGCAGAAAATCTAAAATACACTGTAAAAAATAACAGATCAAACAGTAAATCTGAGGGAAATGATCTTGAATCTTAAATTCAGATTATTAAATCTAGAAATAAGCATGTCGAACACTTAAAATATGAAATTAACTCTTAAAACAAGATAAGTTATCTAACACTTCTAAATCTAAAGTTTTTGTTTCTTACAAAGATTTAAAAAAAACTTGTCAGGTCACTCTGCTCGGGCCAGTTCATGACTGCTGGCAGCTTTAATTTATGAGATAAAGGTTGAAATTATGAGATAAAAGTCGAAATTATGAGATAAAAATCGAAATTATTAGATTAAAAAGTCATAGTTTTGAGATAAAAAAGTTGAAATAATGAGATAAAGTCTAAATTATGAGATAAAAAGTTCAAATTATGAAATAAGTCGAATTGAGATTTAAAAAAGTCATAATTTTGAGACAAAAGTTGAAATAAAGAGATGAAAAAGTCATAATTTTGAGATAAAAAAGTTGAAATACAGAAATAAAAAAGTCATAATTTTGTGATAGAAAAGGTGAAATAAAGAGATAAAAAGTCATTTTTTTTATAAAAAGTCAAAATTATGAGATAAAAGTCAAAATAAAATAAAAAGTCATACGTTTTAGATAAAAAAAATTGAAATAATGAGATAAAAAAAGTCATTGTGAGATAAAAGTCGAAATTATGACATTAAAGTTGAAATGAGATTTTAAAAAAAAAGTCAATTTTGAGATAAAACAATTGAAACAATGAGATAAAAAAAGTCATAGTTATGAGATAAATAGTTGAAGTCAGATCATTTATCTTGTTTTAAGAGTTAATTTCTTATTCTAAGTGTTCAACATGCTTATTTCTAGATTTAATAATCTTAATTTAATAAATCTTGTCAAGGTAAATTATCTGTCCATGCAGCAAGATCATTTCCCTCAGATTTACTGTTTTTATCTTAGTTTTGTTGCAGTGTATTCATTAATTTACATGATAATAATATTGATTCTGACCATGTTTGACCTGAAGAGTTGTGCTTTAATCCTCCATCTTTCTCTCTTTATAAGGGCTACAGTTTATTGTGAGACCATGAAACTGGCTGCTGTTTGCTTCTAACTGCTCATAATATCATTTATCATCTTTTTGTGCGTGTGAAGACGGATGGTTTCTCTCCAGCAGGTTTTAATGAGTAAAACATGGTAATTAAAAAGAGCTTAGGGTGAGAGGAGGCAGATGGAAGTTGTGTTTTTCCTTTTTCTCTTCCTCTGAGGGAAACTCTGCTCTCTTTCTGCAGGTTTTACCTGGTTATATTATGGCTCAAACCTCCTGCAGAGATCTACACGGCTACTTTAACATGCAGTTGAAAAAATAAATAAAAAAGGAGAAGCATCAACGGTCGTCTCCAACCAAATGAAGCAACTCGCTAATTAATTATCATGTTTTTAAAATCCTTAACCCTCTGAAATCTTCCATTATTATGCCCGTTAAAAAAATCTGTTAAAAATCTTCACCATGTCATGTTGGTATCAGTTTTTTCAGCGTTACCTCACCTTTATGTCCTGATATTTAATTTTTAACTTTGACTTACTTGATAAAAATCAAAATTATGAGATAAAAGTCGAAATTATGAGATTAAAAATTCATAATTATGAGAAAATCAAAATTATGAGATTAAAAAGTCATAGTTTTGAGATAAAAGTCACATTTATGAGATTAAAAATTGAAATTATGAGATAAAAGTCGAAATTGTGAGATAAAAGTCGAAATTATGAGATTAAAAAGTCATAGTTTTGAGATAAAAAAAAGTCACATTTATGAGATAAAAAATTGAAATTATGAGATAAAAATTACTTTATTATTATTAGATTTAAAAAATTCATAATTTTGTGATAAAACAATTGAAATAATCTGTTAAAAAATGTTCACCGTGTCATGTTGGTATCAGTTTTTTCAGCGTTACCTCACCTATATGTCTTGATTATTAATTTTTAACTTTGACTTACTTGATCAAAAGTCATAATTTTGAGATAAAAAAATGGAAATTATGAGAATAAAGTCGAAATTATGAGATAAAAATTGAAATTATGTGATAAAAGTTGAAATGAGATGAAAAAAAGTCATAATTTTGTGATAAAACAATTGAAATAATCTGTTAAAAAATCTTTACCATGCCATGTTGGTATCAGTTTTTTGAACCCAAAAGAAAACATTAAAAATCATAAAATCTGATCTTGAAAATGATGTTCCAAAACACAGAATTTTAAATATTGCAAATATGAACACAGGTTGCATATATAACATATAACAGGTAAAATGAGGACAATATCTAGTTCAATATTTTATACTAAATATATTTGACATTATCTCTAGCATGGAGTTTCAAGCCAGAACTTTATTTGGAAGCTTTTATTTTGGAAGCTTTATGTCTTCATGTCATGAAGAAGTTAATGTGTAGTTGGTTTCATGGACTCTAGAGGGTTAAAAAAAAAAAGTATGCTTCCTTCGTTACTAGTAGTGTTGGGACAACGAAGCTTCCTGAAGCATTTCCTTTATTTATTGACCCCACTAGATGGCACTCTTGGTTTTTAAAGGAACACTCCACCGTTTTTTCATATTAAAACATGTTATTGGGTCAAGTAAGACGAGTTGATACAGACCTCTTGCGTCTCAATGCGTGCACTCAATCGCCCTGGCGCGCGGCGCCACTTGGCTAGCACTTAGCTTAGCCCAGTTCATTCATTAGGATCCAAACAGATGGACAGTTAGAAGCGACCAAACTCCTCCACGTTTTCCCTATTTAAATACAGCTACACGAGTAGTTAAACGACCAAGTATGGCCACACAAAATAAAACGTGGCGCTTTTCATCACTCCTGAGGGGAGAAGATTTTTCAGGAGTGATGATATTACTGCGCCGAGTCGAAGTGCTCCCAAGTGCTATTCCGCCATACATTATAGTTCTCCTTTTTATCCGCCTAGAAAAGCGCCACGTTTTATTTTGTGTGGCCATACTTGGTCGTTTAACTACTCGTGTAGCTGTATTTAAATAGGGAAAACGTGGAGGAGTTTGGTGGCTTCTAACTGTCCATCTGTTTGGATCCTAATGAATGAACTGGGCTAAGCTAAGTGCTAGCCAAGTGGCGCCGCGCGCCAGGGCGATTGAGTGCACGCATTGAGACGCAAGAGGTCTGTATCAACTCGTCTTACTTGACCCAATAACATGTTTTAATATGAAAAAACGGTGGAGTGTTCCTTTAAAAGAAAGTTTTGGCAACAGTAATAGTGTTTTCAGCCCTTCAGCTCCGTAAGTAAAGAAAAGGCTTCATGAAGCTTCGTTGTCCCATCACTAGTTACTGGAGGTGATGTAGCTCAGACAAACATATGCATGTAAACTTCTAACTGACAGGTTGAAGCCTTCAAAATAAAGCATGAGAGGATCATTTAATCTGTTAATATTAACGAGACTCTACAGACTGTGTGAGGAATCTAATCAGGACTCTGTTAGACTTTAATATCAGAGAGTTCTGATCGATTGTTTGATGCTACTGAATAATCAAATGTTTCTGTTTCTTCTTGGTTGATCTGATTGTGTTTCTGGGGTTTCCTCAGTGATTGTTGGACGTTTCTGCTCCTTCAGTCTCTCTCCTCCTTCAGCTGCTGTGCAGTTACTGTCTTACCTTATTTTAAGCTGCCTCGCTCACACACACACACACACACACACACACACACACACACACACACACACACACAAACACTACAGCAACAACAACAGCATGATGGAAGTGTTTGCTATAATTCCACTGTGATCCAGGAGCCGTTTCCTCTAAATGGACGTGTCAGCGTCCTCAGAGTGACAGGGATTTATTAACTCTTTCTATCTGAACGCTCCCGTTGCCAAAACACTTTTAAAATATTGTTTTTTTTCCATTGCTGCATGCGTCTGACATGTCCAGTAAGCAGCCCATTTAATGTTCCATTCTCTCCTCTATATATATTTTATGTGATTGTGAGCAGAAACGATGTTCTAACGTTGTTTGAGAGCAGCTCCATGTAGGAAACTTCCTCTTTTTAACAGGTGTGTGTATGTAAACTCCTCCTCATTGGTTCACTCATTGTTAAGTGACTCTGTAAAGGGTTTAAGGCTTTTATAATGAATAAAGTTTCTTCAGGTACAGCTTGGTGTGTGTTCTTCTGCTTTTACCTTTAAACCAGGGCTCTCAAACTCTAATTACCTGCAGGGGGCCGCTGGAGGCAGTGTCACAATGACAGAAAAAAGACTAAATTACTTAAAAAAGACACAAAATGACAGAAAAAACACAAAATTACTTAAAAGATACACAAAATGACAGAAAAAAGACACTAAATTACTTTAAAAAGACACAAAATGACAGAAAAAAGACACTAAACTTTAGAAAAGACACAAAATGACAGAAAAAACGAAATTACAAAAAAAAGACACAATTAAAAAAAGAAAAAAAAAAATGACCAAAAAAGACAAAATTACTAAAAAAAGACACAAAATTACTAAAAAAAGACACAAAATTACTAAAAAAGACACAAAATGATCAAAATGTTCTGCATGTTCTGCTTTTACCTATAAATCAGGGGTCTCAACCTTGCGGCCCTCGTGACGATATTTTGTGGTCCTCACCTTGATATGAATTAACAAAAAAGGCTGCTACCGGACCGTTTATTATCTGCCGTGTTGTTGTTACCGGAAGGAGTGGAAATGTCATGGAATGTAATTTTGTGTCTTTTTTTAAATGTGTCTTTTTTTGGGTAATTTTGTGTCCTTATTTTGTGATTTTGTGTCTTTTTTTTTTTTGTAATTTTGTGTATTTTTTGGGTCATTTTGTGTTTTTTTTAGGTAATTTAGTGTTTTATTCAGTTATTTTGTGTTTTTTTAGGTAATTTAGTCTTTTTTTCAGTCATTTTGTGTCTTTTTTTTACTAATGTGTCTTTGTGATTTTGTCTTTTTTTGTAATTTTGTGTATTTTTTGGTCATTTTCTGTCTTTTTTTAAGGAATTTTTATTTCTGTAATTTTGCGTCTTTTTTTAGTTATTTTGTGTCTTTTTTTGTCATTTTGTGTCATTTTTTTAGTAATTTTGTGTATTTTTTGGGTCATTTTGTGGTTTTTTTAGGTAATTTTGTGTTTTTTTTTCAGTCATTTTGTGTGTTTTTTTTAGGTAATTTTGTGTTTTTTTCAGTAATTTTGTGTCTTTTTTAACTAATGTGTCTTTGTGATTTTGTCTTTTTTTGTCATTTTGTGTATTTTTTGGTCATTTTATGTCTTTTTTTAAGTAATGTAGTTTATTTCTGTAATTTTGCGTCTTTTTTAGTAATTTTGTGTCTTTTTTTTTTGTAATTCTGATACTACCTCCAGCGGCCCCCAGGTAATTTGAGCTTTAAAGGATCATTCCAGAGTTTTTCCAGCTGGCTGTGTCGCCCCCCTCTGGCAGGGAGAGGAACCACACCAACAGGTCAGCTCACTGCAGATGTTTACACTCTAATTAGACTTGTTTATTTGGAGACTCCACTCCAAAGACTTCATGCATCACATCCATTACAATATCATAACAACAATAGACCTAATTAACACTGTCAGCTCATTTGTTAAAGGCTTGAATGGAACTGATATGAATTGTAAAAGTCCCACCTATAAATCATTTTACATTTATTCAGACCACTTTCCATTTCACGCTAAACATTTTGAGATATTTGGATGGAAGTCATAGCAAGTCATATCATACAGAAAAACATGCAAGTTAATAGATCAAAATATATAAGAAACAGCAGCAGGAACGCTGCAAAAACCATCAGCTGTCATCTAAAATGTGACTTCTAGTCAATAAAACGTTTAAATCACCAGTATGATCCTTTAACCACAAGATAATGAAATACAATCATCCTGCATTTACACTGACTGTTTAACTCATATTGTATCAGGTAAGTGAATTCATTCATTCATTCATTCATTCTTCATAACTTCTTATTCAAACTGGGTCACAGGGGGCAAGATAATTATATTTTATATTTAAACTTTTCTGAAATGTTCAGTTTAAATGTGCAAAATGAAGCATTTTCTCATGCTGACTTTGGCAATTTAGGAAAAGTCTACATTCACAAATAGACGTGTTGTAAATAAACGCCTAAAGACAGACAGACAGACAGACAGACAGACAGACAGACAGACAGACAGACAGACAGACAGACAGACAGACAGATTATGGTGGCCCTGAAGTGCAAATCACAACTACAAATCAAAAAACACAACAAGAAATGAAAAAAACACAACAACAAATCAAAAAACACAACAAATAAAAAAAAACACAACAAATCAAAAAACACAACAAATCAAAAAACACAATATCAAAACAGAAAACACCAACAACAAATCAAAAAAAACAAACCAACAAATCAAAAAACACAACAAATCAAAAAAACACAACAACAAATCAAAAAACACAACAAATCCAAAAAACACAACAACAAATCAAAAAAACACAACAACAAATCAGAAAACACAACTGTTGTGGCCGTGATTACGGTAGATGGATGGATGGATGGATAGATAGATAGATAGAGAGATAGAGAGATGGATGGATGGATGGATGGATAGATAGATAGATAGAGAGATAGAGAGATGGATGGATGGATGGATGGATGGATGGATGGATGGATGGATGGATAGATAGATAGATAGATAGATAGAGAGATAGAGAGATGGATGGATGGATGGATGGATGGATGGATGGATGGATAGATAGATAGATAGATAGATAGATAGATAGATAGAATAAATATAAATGTGTATTGTGCATTAAATAAAGCAGATGTTCCCGTTAGTGTCTCCTAGTTTGGCCTCAGTCAGTTTTCTCTAAATACATATAAAAAGTGAATAAAAGCACCCAGAGACTGATGTTGTTTGATATTATTCTGATGTTATTTGAGGTTCTGCAGCGTTTCATCAGCTCTCAGAATCTCCTCACTAACTTCTTCCTCTTCATCATATCGTGTCAGTAACTTTTCTTCCTGCAGCTCCAGTAACGTGTGATGACCTGGCTGGTTATTTCCCCTGGCGGCGGCTCGGAGCAGACAGCTGATCATGAATCTCTCCCTGCTGAGATTAACACGTCTTCACCTTTATTTATGAGTCCTCAGAGACACTCAGCCCTGAACCACAGTCTCTCTAATGCATGTATCCATGTATTATAGGGTCATATCATAACTTCAGTAAAGATGAGAGACGGAGGATGGAGCTCAGAATAAAACACAACTCTCTTTTATTGTCAGAAATGAATTAAAGTGATTTATTTCTCAGCCTGTTGGACTGAAAGACAATAATATCTCAGAACAAGTTTTCACTCACCAGCTGTGAGTTTTGGCAGATTTACTGGATGTTTTTAATCAAGTTGAATTAAAGACATTTCATATCAATCTGTTTATACAAATCATGCTTCCATTTCTGCAAGGCACCAATTAATGTAAAGGCAAAAAAGGTGTTTAGTCTAAAAACCAGATCAAACAGTAAATCTGAGGGAAATGATCTCGCTTATCTAGAAATAAGCATGTTGGACACTTAAAATAATACATTTTGTGTCTTTTTTGGTCATTTTGTGTCTTTTATGGTCATTTTGTGGTCAATTTGTTTCTTTTTTGGCCATTTTGTGTGTTTTTGTGGTCAATTTGTGTTTTTTTTGTCATTTTGTCTCTTTTTTTGGTGATTTTACGTCTTTTGTGTCTTTTTTTTGGTGATTTTACGTCTTTTGTGTCTTTTTTGGGGGGTAATTATTTGTCTTTTTATGTCTTTTTGTGTTTTTACATCTTTTGTGTCTTTTTTTGGTCATTTTGTATCTTTCACATCTTCTTTTGGTCACAAAATTACCAAAAAAGACACAAAAATACCCCAAAATATGCAAAAATGACCACTATAAAAAAACACAAATTGACCAAAAAAGACATATAACGACCATTACAAAGACACAAAATAACCAAAAATAGATGTAACAATGACCACTAAAAAGACACAATAATAAATGAACCCTTAAAACCAGATAAAGTAAAGCTGCCAGCAGTGATGAACTGGCCCGAGCAGAGTGACCTGATGATTATTTGGTTCTTACCAAGATAAAAAAAAACCTTAAGATTTAGAAGTGTTAGATCATTTATCTTGTTTTAATAGTTAATTTCTTATTTTAAGTGTTCAACATGCTTATTTCTAGATTTAATAATCTTAATTTAATAAATCTTGTCAAGGTAAATTATCTGTCCATGCAGCAAGATCATTTCCCTCAGATTTACTGTTTGATCTGGTTTTATTAGTGTGTATTTTGTGAAGTGGTGTGTGTTTTCCTCTTTAAGAAGACGCTTCCCATCCGTCATCCCAACCAGGTCACAGTCTGACTGGCTGATGTTTTCTTTATGTGACACTTTGTCGCGGCAGCAACAATAAATGCATAACATCAACAAATATGAAAAATTAAATCTATCGTACAACAGGGACACAGGAAAAAAAACAACAGATCCATTTGTTTGTTGACAAAAATGTCAAAAAGTTTCACATAAGCCTGACAAAGAAACCATAAATCAAAGACTCAGAAAAGTAGATCAACATAATATATTAGATATCAAATAAATAGGTTGTTGTGAAACTTCAAATATATTACTTTTTGTGACTCTGACTATATTCGTTTAAATAATTTTCATAATACAGATAATTAATGAGAGAGAAACACAAATACACAAACAAAAAATAAAGATTCCTGCAGATGTATTGACGACCCAGACGGCAACCTCCGGGTCTCAGCAAGGCATTTTGGTCCATTCATTTCAATACAAAATGAGAAAACTTCTCACTTGATTTATTCCCTCAGAAATGTTTTTCAGGACAACACTTTGGTCTCAATCACTAGTAAAAATAATCTTCTTCAAGACAATCTGATGTTAATAGTTCTAATAATGGCCCCATTTAGAAGAAAATAGAAGATAAAGAATCGTATGATTTGGGGCGGGGCTACCTTTGATTGACAGGTCACTAACAAGGCCAGCCGTCACCAGGAGAGAAGCAGAACAATGCGTATCCACGGCAACGTGTCAATAAAGTTATATATAACGTTATATAGATATAAATCGGTTTGGTCTCATAACTTTGAGCCTTTCACTGTATTTTCACTAGCAGTACAGTGTGTATGTGCTAACAGGCTAACAGTTAGCTCTGTAGCAGTACAGTGTGTATGTGCTAACAGGCTAACAGTTAGCTCTGTAGCAGTACAGTGTGTATGTGCTAACAGGCTAACAGTTAGCTCTGTAGCAGTACAGTGTGTATGTGCTAACAGGCTAACAGCTAGCTCTGTAGCAGTACAGTGTGTATGTGCTAACAAGCTAACAGTTAGCTCTGTAGCAGTACAGTGTGTATGTGCTAACAGCTAACAGTTAGCTCTGTAGCAGTACAGTGTGTATGTGCTAACAGGCTAACAGTTAGCTCTGTAGCAGTACAGTGTGTATGTGCTAACAGGCTAACAGTTAGCTCTGTAGCAGTACAGTGTGTATGTGCTGCAGCTGTTTGTGTTCACTACTGTTGGGACAATGAAGCCTCATGAAGCATTTGCTTTATTTTTGACCCCACTAGGTGGCGGTCTTGGCTTTAACTCTATAGAGTCTGGGGCTATTTTGTACATTTTTGAATCCTTTTCATCCTGCCTGTCATTTGGTGTATGTTTTAGTCATTTTGTGTCTTTTTGGTCATTTTGTGTCTTTTGTTGTGTCATTTTTAGTTATTTTGTGTCTTTTTTGTGTCTTTTTTTAGTCATTTTGTGGTGTCTTTTTTAGTTATTTTGTGTCTTTTTTTAGTCATTTTGTGTCTTTTTTGTCACTTTGTGACTTTTTTAGTAATTTTTCTGTCTTTTCTGGTAATTTTGTGTCTTTTTTTAGTCATTTTATGTCTTTTTTGGTCATTTTGTGTCTTTTTTTTGTCATTTTGTGACTTTTTTAGTCATTTTTGTCTTTTTTGGTCATTTTGTGTCTTTTTTGGTCATTTTGTGTCTTCTTTAGGTAATTTGTGTCTTTTTTTGGCTTCACGAGGCTTCATTGTCCCATCACTAGTGTTCACTAAGGAACCTCCGTTTGTTTGCAACAAGCACCGGACACTCTGTGCATAGTTAGCATGCTGGTTTGTTTACAATAACAGTTCTAAAGATTCCTTTCACTCTAATAAAAAAGGCACAGGTGTGATCTATCTGCTCTCTGATGCTGATAGATTTCATAATATTTGGTCTTTGTGTTTCATATACTTTCAGTTCACGTAGAACAAACAAGGCACGGCCATGATTCAGAACGTTTAAATGTTTAAATATCAGGTCATGGATGCTGCAGGAAGCAGCAGCAGATCATTCTGTGTTAATGAAAACCTTTTATCACAGTCACAGTTTTAACCTCCAGAGAAACAAACAGCCTGCTCTTTTGACATTTGTATATTTTTCTTCTCTTTTTTTCTGGGATATCGGCAAACTGTTAGAAACATTTCTCCTGAAGTAAATCACTTCGTCAATTTTCTGCTTTTTGAGTCAAGTTACAACGTGACACTGACTCATTTTCTTTCATCTGTTTGTCTGTTTTGACCTTCACAGGAAATAAATCATGATCTTATTGTTCCAAGTGCATCTGAAGCTGCTTCATGCAGAATAAAGGCAGCTTTTATTATTTCCTGTTGAGTGGAAATCTCCCGCTTCATGGTGGAGTCATTTCTGTCAGACGTTTAGTTTAAATCTCTGAAATATTCGGCTGTCATGTCCTTTAAAAAATCTGTTAAAAAATCTGTTAAAAATCTTCACCATGTCATGTTGGTATCATTTTTTTCAGCTTCACCTCACATATGTCATGATAATACATTTTTTAATTCATTTTTTTCCCGTAATTATGAGATAAAAAATTTAAATTATGAGATAAAAGTCGAAATTATGAGATAAAAGTTGAAATGAGATTTAAAAAAGTCATAATTTTGAGATAAAACAATTTAAAAAATCTGTTAAAAAATCTGTTAAATCAGTTTTTTCAGCGTTACCTCACCTTTATGTCCTGATAATTAATGTTTAACTTTGACTTACTTGATCAAAAGTCATAATTATGAGATAAAAAATGTAAATTCTGAGATAAAAAATTTAAATTATGAGATAAATATTGAAATTATGAGATAAAAGTTGAAATGAGATTTAAAAAAGTCATAATTTTGAGATAAAACAATTGAAATAATCGGTTAAAAATCTTCACCATGCCATGTTGGTCTCAGTTTTTGAACCCAAAAGAAACAAAAGAAAACCTAAAATCTGATCTTGAAAATTAAGTTTCAAAACACAGAATTTTAAATATTGCAAACATGAACACAGGTTGCAAATGTAACATAAAACAGGTAGAATGAGGATAATATCTAGTTTGATATTTTATACTAAATATATTTGACATTATCTCTGGTTTTACTTGGCTGAATATCATCAAATAAATATGTTCTGGAGTTTCAAGGCAGAACTTTAGAGGGAAACTGAAGGCACAACATCATTTTTATGTCTTCAGGTCATGAAGAAGTTAATGTTCAGGTGTTTTCATGGCCTCTAGACCAGGGGTCTCAAACTCAAATTACCTGGGGGCCGCTGGAGGCAGTATCAAAATGACCAAAAACAGACACAAAATTACAAAAAAAGACAAAATGACTGAAAAAACACTACATTACGTTAAAAAATTACGTTAAAAAGACACAAAATGACCCAAAAAAATACACAAAGTGACCAAAAAGACACAAAATGACAGAAAAAAAAATAAATTACTAAAAAAAGTCACAAAATTATTTTAAAAAGACAGACAATTACCAAAAAAGAAACAAAATTATTAAAAAAGACAAAATTACCCAAAAAAAGTAATTAAAGGGACCTTCCACACACAACACAGTAAAGTGCCATTCGAATAAAACTCACATTAAACTTTCATATCAAGGTGGGGGCCACAAAATATCATCATGAGGACCACAATTGGCCCGCGGGCCGCGAGTTTGAGACCCATGCTCTAGAGCAGTAGTTCTCAACCTTTTTGAGTCGCGACCCCCAATTTAACATGCATGTTGTCCGCGACCCCCGCTCACTGAACACAATCTCACACGCACAGTTCAGATCACCCAAAAAAGCCACAAAATGACCAAAAAAAGACACAAATTGACCACAAAATGATCAAAAAAGACACAAATTGACCACAAAATGATCAAAAAAGACACAAATTGACCACAAAATGATCAAAAAAGCCACAAAATGACCAAAAGAGACACAAATTGACCACAAAATGATCAAAAAAGACACAAATTGACCACAAAATGATCAAAAAAGACACAAATTGACCACAAAATGATCAAAAAAGCCACAAAATGACCAAAAGAGACACAAAATGACCAGAAAAGACACAAAATGACCAAGAAAGACACAAAATGACTAAAAAAAGACACAAAATTACCAAAAAACTGAAACAACATGACCAGAAAAGACACAAATTGACTACAAAATAATCAAAGAAGACACAAAATGACCAAAAAAGACACAAAATGACAAAAAAAAAGACATTAAGTGACCAAAAAAGACACAAAATGAAAAAAAAAAAGACATTAAGTGACCAAAAAAGACACAAAATGACAAAAAAAAAGACATTAAGTGACCAAAAAGACTAAAACACATGAACACTTTAACACAGTGGACACAGAGCTGACTTCCAAAATGATTTGGCGACCCCCAGAAATCATCTCGTGACCCCAATTGGGGTCCCGACCCCAGGTTGAGAATAGCCGCTCTAGAGGGTTAAATATTCAGTATCTGTGTGGTCCTGAGGAGCCTCCACCAGACTAGAGGTGAACAGGTAGGTGAACAGGTAATAGATAGATAGTTAATCTAGGCCATGGGTCTCTGTGGTTTACTCATCTGGCTGATACAGTGAGGAGAGAGCTTGGTGAGGCAGGAGCTGAGGTTCAGGCTGGTTTTCACCCGTTTCTCTCTCTGCCGCCTGTTGCAGAACCAGACCCGGACCACCTCCTTCTCCAGGTGGAGGCCTTTAGCGATCCGGGCGATCTCCTGAGACGACGGCTTACTTTTCTCCACAAAGCTTCTCTCCAGAGCCTCTTTAGCTCCCAGACTGCAGGGGACAAGAGAAGAGAGGATGAAGTCAACATCAGGGTTATTATAGTGAACGGATAACTAAGAAAATAATGAAAACTAGCCCATTTAAGGCAGGAAAGCATCACGCATTTCTACCATTAGAACCTGTTGGAGGCGCTGTTGTGTTATTCTACCATTAAAGAGGAAAGCGGATACGTCGTTTTGTAGTATATGTAGTTTTTTTCCACCTATTTTCGGTCTCTTGGCCAATGAAATGCATCAGAATACATGTGGGAGTGTTGCAATGCATCATGGGACTTTTCCAGAACTTTGAAATCATCACCAAAAAAATATACAAAATGACCAAAAAAAGACACAAAATGACCAAAAAAAGACACAAAATGACTAAAAAGACACAAAATGACCAAAGAAAGACACAAAAAGACACAAAATGACTAAAAAAAGACACAAAAAGACACAAAATGACTAAAAAAAGACACAAAAAACAAATACCCCATTACAAAACAACTACAACTAATAAAAACTAAAACTAAGCATTTTCCAAAAATTTTAAACTAATTAAAACTAGCAAACTCACTCTAAAAACTCATTAAAACTAACTGAATTTGAAATCAAAAATTGAAAACGAAATTAAAACTAAAACGAATAAAAAATCCCAAACTATAATAACCTTGGTGAACATCTCTGATGGTTTTTACCTGATGGTTGTTCTTCTTTTCCTCTTCCTCTCATTCATCCCTATTTTATCATTGTATAAAGCTGCAGGAGGAGAAGAACAGGAGGTTACTGTTGTTGTTGAGGAGAGAAAACCCTTCACAGCTCACTGAGATATTCATGCATGGATGGCTGGAGGCCCCCAGGGGCCCAGAGAGTCAGGGGCCCCGAACCTTCACCTACAAGACGTCACTCAGGGAGAAACAAACCAGCAGGAACAGAACCAGAACAACCAGAACAACCAGAGAGACAGAAACATGTGGAAAGACCAACAGTAGCTGTTTCTATCAGTGGTGGAAAGTAACTAAGTACTTTTACTCAAGTACTGTACTGAAGTACAATTTCGAGGTACTTTTCCTGACTTGAGTATTTCCATTTTATGGAACTTTATACTTCTACACTGTAAAAAATGTAGATTTTATGGTGAAAAACTGCTAAACCATGACAGTAAAAGACATAAAATGATAAATTAGTTAATTCAGTTTCAGTAACAATGAAACACTGTAAACATACACTACCGGTCAAAAGTTTTAGAACACCCCAAAACTTTTTTGGTCATTTTGTGTCTTTTTTTGGTCATTTTGTGTCTTTTTTTAGTCATTTTGTGTCTTTTTTTGGTCATTTTGTGTCTTTTTCTAAGTCATTTTGTGTCTTTTTTTGTCATTTTGTGTCTTTTTTTGGTCATTTTGTGTCTTTTTTTGGTCATTTTGTGTCTTTTTTTGGTCATTTTGTGTCTTTTTTAGTCCTTTAGTCCAACATAAAATGTGATTTTGAATCTTTTTTTTACTTTCAAAACACTATCATGCTCAATAAATAATTTTAAATGTTGCAAATGTGCATTAATTTCAGAGTACACTGAGACATTAAACTGCATCATTTGCATCATTCACTTGGAAGCTTCATGTATTTTGCAGTGTAATGCAGTCGTTTTTTCTTCATTCTGACTCAAAGCTGCATTTTACAACTTCCACTGAGACAGATTTGAGCTGCTATAGATGAGATATGCAGGTAAAGATGACATTATGATACATAAACCCTCCATGGGGGCTGATAGTGGAGTGACTCACCTCCAGCCAGCTCGGCCTCGTCCAGCCATTTAGCCAGGATGGCCTTCAGCTTGCAGGCGTTCTTGAAGCTCAGCTGCAGGTTTTCAAAGCGGCAGATTGTGGTCTGGCTGAACTCTGAGCCGTGCACCGCCGCCAGGGCCTCGCCCACATTGGTCTGAGTGTAGCCTGCAGGGCAGCATTACAGAGAAATACTTTATAAATTAGCAACCAGCAGCGAGGCAGCGAGGACAAAATCACATGAAACATTCTTAGTGAGGTCTCTAATTGGTGCAGTGGGAGCAAAGAGACGTTTTACTGTTTATTAACCCTCTAGAGTCTCTAAAAGACTTGTTGCCTCCATCAGACTAGAAAACAAAGCAGCGTGGAGCCCTACTGTACATTTACCTCTAAAGTTCTGGCTGTAAACTCCATGAGGCCAGTTTCAGTTTGACAAAATGACTAAAAAAAGAGACAAAATGACTAAGAAAGACACAACAAAAGACACAAAATGACAAAAAAAGACTAATTGTCAAAAGCACACACAAAATAACTAAAAAAGACAACAAAAGACACAAAATGACCAAAAACGACACAAAATGACTTGAAAAATACACAAAATGACTAAAAAAGACACAACAAAAGACACAAATTGACTAAAAAAGACACAAAATGACCAAATAAAGACACAAAATGACTAAAAAATGACCAAAAAAGACAAAATAACTTAAAAAGACGCAGCAAAAGACACAAATAGACCAAAAAAAGACAAAAAATGTATAAAAAGACACAAAATAAGTAAAAAAGATGCAACAAGACACAAAATGACCAAAAAAAGACACAAAATGACCAAAAAAGACACAAAATGACCCAAAAAAGATACAAACTGACCAAAAAAAGACAAAAAACGGCACAAAATGACTAAAAAAGACACAAAAAGACCAAGAAAGACACAAAAATACATGAAATGACCCAAAAAAAGACACAAAAAGACTAAAAAAAGACACAAAATGACACAAAAACACACAAAACGACTAAAAAAAGACACAAAATGACCCAAAATGACCAAAATAGAAACAAAAATACTAAAAAAATACACAAAATTACCTAAAAAGACACAAATTTACGAAAAACGACATAACAAAAGACACAAAAGGACCAAAAAAACACAAAAGGACCAAAAAAAAGACACAAAATTACCAAAAAAAGAAACAAAATGACTAAAAAGACACAAAATGACAAAAAAAGACACAAAATGACCAAAAAAGACACAAAATGACCAAAAAAAGACACAAAATGACAATAAAAAAGACACAAAATTACCAAAAAAGACTCAAAAAGACACAAAATGATTTAAAAAATACACAAAATGACAAATTGTTGGGCTAAACACACCAGAGCCAAATGAAATGGAGTCCCACTAGAATAAAAACCAGAGTTGATGACAGACACACAATCACAAGATCACATTTATGTTGGTTTTTCTTTCTTTCTTTTTGTTCTAAATGTTTTAATCCAGTAATAGAATAATAATAATCCGTCTCCAGGCAGGATGATGAAGGATCCAGACTCTGCAGAGGTAAACTCACCCAGTTTGATCCTGCGGATCTTGAAGTCGTTGGCGAACATCTCCAGCTCTCGTATCTGCGGAGAGTCCATGGCCGGAGCGTCTTCAGGCTCCCGCAGGCTCTTCCTCTGGTCGGCCTTCATCTCGGCCAGGCCGGGGCCCCCGAGGGCCTCCTCAGAGGAGAGCAGGGCCGGGGGCAGCGAGGAGAAACTGTGGCTCAACGCACAGGAGCTGCTGCTGAGACCGTGGTCTGGAAACTTATACAGGCACGGAGTCAGAGAGCCTGAGAGACAGAGAGCAGGGAACATTAGCTGTAAGGGTCTCCGGGGCCCTCAGACTGTCAGAAGGGCCCCTCATGGATCCTGACAGCTTTTATTTCCACAGCACAAAAAAGTTCTGACATGCCAGAGAGAGACGACGAGGACGACTGAGAATAAAAACCTGCAGGAACCTGAAAACCAGATAAAGTAAAGCTTCCAGCAGTGATGAACTGGCCCGAGCAGAGTGACCTGATGGTTATTTGGTTCTTACCAAGATAAAGAAAACTTAAGATATAGAAGTGTTAGATCATTTATCTGGTTTTAAGAGTTAATTTTATGACTTCAACTTTTTATCTCATAATTATGACTTTTCTATCTCATTATTTCAATTTTTTATCTCAAAATTGTGAATTTTTATCTCATAATTTCAACTTTTATTTCATAATTATGACTTTTTTATCTCATTATTTCACATTTTTCAATCTCATAATTTCGATTTTTATCCCATAATTTCAATTTTTATCTCATAATTATGACTTTTTTTCTCATTATTTCAATTTTTATCTCAAAATTATGACTTTTTATCTCATTTCAACTTTTATCTCATAATTTCGACTTTTACCTCATAAATTATGATTTTTTAATCTCATAATTTTGACTTTTATTTCATAATTTTGACTTTTTATTTCATTATTTCAATTTTTATCTCAAAATTATGACTTTTTAAAATCTCATTTCAACTTTGATTTCATATTTTCGACTTTTATCTCAAAATTTCAACTTTTATCTCATAAATTAAAGCTGCAATCGGCGATGAAGCTTTAATTTATCTTGTTTTAAGAGAAAAAAATTATCTGTCCATGCAGCAAGATCATTTCCCTCAGATTTACTGTTTGATCACCTTACTTTGCAGTGCAGTGCTAGTATTTCTCTATTATATTCTCATCATTTTTTGCTCTGATATTCAGCGTATGGTATTTCTGAATAAATGCAACAGTTTTTATCCCTTCCTCACATGAATTGCTCCACCTTTTGCACCTTTTTTTCAGAGGGAAAACCATTTCTTCCTCTCCGCTCTCTGATAAACACAGTTATTATAAAGTGTTTTCATGAATTCTTCCCCTGAAGAACTCTCTCCATAAAACATCCCAGATATTCATCTTTAGTTTACCTGTAATTCAACAAGCCCACTCACATTCTCACAGGAATCCTTGGCTTCTGAGCTGCCACATTCACTGCTTTGTTTTTAAAAAGTCTCTATTCAAAAACCTTTAAACAGCTTCATGCTGCCTGTAGAACACCACGCAGCTTCATATTCTTCATTATTTATCTGCCACTCACTGTTTCTTTCCTTTCTCTTGTATTAATGACAGATTCCTGCCAGAGGAACAGATGGGTGCATGATTAATTGTCATTATGAATATGATATAATTTTGTGTCTTTTTTGTTAATTATGTGTCTTTTTTAGTAATTTTGTGTCTTTTTAAAATATTTTTGTGTCTTTTTTGTTAATTATGTGCCTTTTTTAGTAATTTTGGGTATTTTTTTGTTAATTATGTGTCTTTTTTTTAGTAATTTTGTGTCTTTTTAAAATTATTTTGTGTCTTTTTTGTTAATTATGTGCCTTTTTAGTAATTTTGTGTCTTTTTAAAATTATTTTGTGTCTTTTTGTGTCTTTTTTTGTCATTCTGTCTTTTTTGGTAATTTTGTGTCTTTTTTTAGTCATTTTGTGTCTTCTTTGGGTTATTTTGTGTCTTTTTTTTTTGTAATTTTGTGTCTTTTAATGTCTTTTTTTGGTAATTATGTGCCTTTTTTAGTAATTTTGTGTATTTTTGTGTCATTTTCAGAAATCTTGTCAGGCTGAGACCTTAATATTTCTTCATATTCTTCATTATTTATCTGCCACTCACTGTTTCTTTCCTTTTCTCTTGTATTAATGACAGATTCCTGCCAGAGGAGCAGATGGGTGCATGATTAATTGTCATTATGAATATGATTTTTGTGTCTTTTTTGTTAATTATGTGTCTTTTTTAGTAATTTTGTGTATTTTTTTGTTAATTATGTGTCTTTTTTGGTCATTTTGTGTCTTTTTAAAATCATTTTGTGTCTTTTTTGTTAATTATGTGTCTTTTTTTTAGTAATTTTGTGTATTTTTTTGTTAATTATGTGTCTTTTTTGGTAATTTTGTGTATTTTTTTGTTAATTATGTGTCTTTTTTGGTCATTTTGTGTATTTTTTTGTTAATTATGTGTCTTTTTTGGTCATTTTGTGTCTTTTTAAAATCATTTTGTGTCTTTTTTGTTAATTATGTGTCTTTTTTAGTAATTTTGTGTCTTTTTAAAATAATTTTGTGTCTTTTTGTGTCTTTTTTTGTCATTCTGTCTTTTTTGGTAATTTTGTGTCTTTTTAAAATAATTTTGTGTCTTTTTTGTTAATTATGTGTCTTTTTTTAGTAATTTTGTGTCTTTTTAAAATAATTTTGTGTCTTTTTTTTTGTCATTCTGTCTTTTTTGGTAATTTTGTGTCTTTTTTTAGTCATTTTGTGTCTTCTTTGGGTTATTTTGTGTCTTTTTTTTAGTAATTTTGTGTCTTTTAGTGTCTTTTTTTGGTAATCATGTGCCTTTTTTTAGTAATTTTGTGTATTTTTTTGTTAATTATGTGTCTTTTTTGGTCATTTTGTGTCTTTTTTAAATAATTTTGTGTCTTTTTTTGGTCATTTTCAGAAATCTTGTCAGGCTGAGACCTTAATATTTCTTCACATTCTTCATTATTTATCTGCCACTCACTGTTTTCTTTCCTTTTCTCTTGTATTAATGACAGATTCCTGCCAGAGGAGCAGATGGGTGCATGATTAATTGTCATTATGAATATGATGCTGCTGCACAGCTGCAGAGGAGGAAAAACAAACTGCATTGATCAGTTTCACTCACAAGTTGAATCAGATCAGCAACTATAGGAGCAACCAGGAGGAAATGTTGCTTGTTAGTGTTTGAGTGTGACAGCAGCAGATGTTGCCGGGTAGATTACTGACAGCATCAAAGATGGAGAAACGTTTCTATAATGAGCAACGCAACACTCCCCTCTTGTGTCAGTGGGATTGTAATGCACTGAAAATATAGAATACTAACTGAGATTATAGATCCAATGATAGGGAGGAACAAGACACGAGGTTAAAGTTTAGTGGCCTTACAGTTTTTAATGTCCAGGCTGAAACTAAGACTCAACAACAACAAATGTTCAGTTTTTCAGTAGTTTGTATTGTTGCACTGTACTGTCTGTATTGTTGAGTTTGTCAATTAACAAAATGCAAAGTGAGTGAACAAAAGAAAAATCTAAATCAAATCAATATTTGCTGAGACCACCTTTTGCTTTCAAACCAGCAACAATTCTTCTCAGCATTTTTTCCGCCTTAGACATTTGCACATCACTGTATGTCTAAAAAAATCACATAAATGACATAAAAAGCAGATTTTCCCCAAAATATAGTTGTAGTAGTCTTCTACCAAGAATAGCTCATTTATGTGTCGGAGGATTTTAGTAATACTGTACCTTTAAATATTGTTGTTATTGCTATTTTTTTGTGGCATTGATGAAAATCAGGTTGTAGCTTGCAGTCTACCGAACTGTTCAGATAGATAAAAAAAATGCCACACTCTAGCTTCCAAACTTGCTTTTTTGCTGCCAGGTGAAACTTTTTAAGTTGTGGAAATGATTAACGATGGATGTTATAACTAATGGGATCTTCTATGAGCTAAAATCTCCACATATATTTACTAACAATGTGCTTGTTCCGTTTACATCACATTATGTTTTATGTATTTATATTATAATATCACATGAACCAATCATACACTGCAAATTATTTGTTTCTTACCAAGATAAAACTTTAGATTTAGAAGTGTTAGATAATTTATCTTGTTTATTTATCTTATTTTAAGTGTTCAACATGCTTATTTCTAGATCTAATAATTTTTTAGTGATTTAGTGTTTTTATCTTGTTTTTAGACACACCTTTTTTATAGTGTAGCTAGCCCTTTGTTCAAGTTTTAAAAAACCAGCACCTCAAAATGAGCTCAGCTCTGTCTCTCTGTATTACCATCAGAATAAAGATAGAGATTAGAGAGAAATAGAGAGACATTATCAGGCTTCAAGCAGACTCTGGTGGCTAAATCACTCATTGACTTTGCTCTGAGCTGATTTTATTCTAGTAGATTCTGCAGTGTTTCTCTCCTCCAGCGTATGCAGCACATAGGAATATGTTTGTATAAAAACACTTATATAAGCCATAAAGGCTTCATTTGGAGCTCTGACATAACTGATATTCCTCCAGCAGAGTTTCAGCTGTTTTAGACTCTCCCTGAGGAACTCAGAGGCAGGAGACTAAATGCAGAATCAGCCTCACAGCCCCACAGACACAACGTCTGTGTTTCCAGGAGAGGATGCAGTCATTGACCTGCTGATGGTTCACGTATAGACCAGCTGATGGTTCACGTATAGACCAGCTGATGGTTCACGTATAGACCAGCTGATGGTTCATGTATAGACCAGCTGATGGTTCACGTATAGACCAGCTGATGGTTCACGTATAGACCTGCTGGAGCACCAATCTGTCTGCATCAGTGATTTACTCTTTCTCTGAAACTCTCTCTGACAATCTCTAGGAAATAATATCCAGACACATTTAACCCTCTGGAGTCTTATTTAAGGGCTATTTTGTCCATTTCTGAATCCTTTTTAATGTCTTTTTGTGTCTTTGTAAGTCATTTTGTGTCTTTTTTTGGTCATTCCGTGTCTTTTTGTTAGTCATTTTGTGTCTTTTTTTAGTCATTTTGTGTCTTTTTTTGGCAATTTTGTGTCTTTTTTTTTTGCAATTTTGTGTCTTTTTTTAGTCATTTTGTGTCTTTTAGTGTCTTTTTTGGTAATTTTGTCTTTTTTTATTCATTCTGTTCCTTTTTTGGTCTTTTTGTGTCTTTTTTTAGTCATTTTGTGTTTTTTTTGGTCATTTTGTGTCTTTTTTTAGTCATTTTGTGTCTTTTTTTAGTCATTTTGTGTCTTTTTTGGTCATTTTGAGTCTTTTTTGGTCATTTTGTGTCTTTTTTTAGTTATTTTGTGTCTTTTCTTTTGGTCATTTTGTGTCTTTTTTTTGTCATTTTGTGTCTTTTTTGTGTCTTTTGTGGTCATTCTGTGTCTTTTTTTTTGTCATTTTGTGTCATTTTTTTGTCATTTTCTTGTCATTTTGTATTTTTTTGGTCATTTTGTGTCTTTTTGTGTCTTTTTGTGTCTTTTTCGGTCATTTTGTTTTTTTATGTTTTTTTTTAGTCATTTTGTGTCTTTTTGGTCATTTTGTGTCTTTTTTAGTCATTTTGTCTCTTTTTTTTGTCATTTTGTGTCTTTTTGTGTCTTTTTTGGTCATTTTGAGTCTTTCTTTTGTCATTTTGTGTCTTTTTTTTTGGTCATTTTGAGTCTTTTTTTTGTCATTTTGTGTCTTTTTTTTGTCATTTTGTGTCTCTTTTTAGAGACAAGGTTCCATCCAGTTCTATCATTTGATACTAAATCTATTTGAGCTTGTCTCCAGTTTTACTTGGTATATCATCATCAAACTGAAACTGGCCTCATGGAGTTTACAGCCAGAACTTTAGAGGTAAATGTACAGTAGGGCTCCACGCTGCTTTGTTTTATACTCTGATGGAGGCAACAAGTCTTGTGGAGACTCAACAGGGTTAAAACCCGTTCCACAGAGCTGAATAGTCAGATTCTCTCTTTCCTTGTTGTAAAAGACAACCAGCACCCTGTGGAGGATCCATGTACCTGATTTGTTTCCTCCTGTTGAGGAGATATATGTGTAAAACTCTTTCCCCTGAGATCATCAGCAGTTCTCTGCCTGGTGATGGAGCTGGAGGCTCCTGTTCTCTCTGTGTTGGAGGAAGAAGAAGACTGTGTCTGGTTTGGGCCGGCTGCCTGCTCTGATGTTCCCTGGAGAGTCAACATGCAGTTCTGCTGCGCTGCACTCGCCGGTTGTTTGTTTGTTTGTTTGTGTGCAGACAGACTGGACAACAAGCTCCCTCTGAGAGCTCAGTGGGCTCAGTGGGTCTGTGAGAAGCCTTTGTGTCGGCGGCCATGCAGCCTCCAGCTGGAGGAGATGAACACGGTCCAGACAGAGTGGAGCATCCATCAGCAGCTCCATGCTGACAGCAGACACACTACTGCTGTCATTAACACATGTTTCCCCCAACGAACGAGGTGAAAACACACCACTGGCTTTATATCACCAGCATCTGACTGCAACATTGTGAATTAATTTGAAGATGTATTAAAATATCAGACATTTAGCAGTTTAAATATGCAGTCTCAGTCTCTCTCTCTCTAAATGGTGCAGTGGGAGCATCGAGTCCTTTTAGTATATATTTACCATGTGGAGTGTCCAAAAGCCAGACTTGTTGCCTCCATCAGAGTATAAAACAAAGCAGCGTGGAGCCCTACTGTACATTTACCTCTAAAGTTCTGGCTGTAAACTCCATGAGGCCAGTTTCAGTTTGATGATGATATACCAAGTAAAACTGGAGACAAGCTCAAATAGATTTAGTATCAAATGATAGAACTGGATGGAACCCTCTTATATGGTAGATTTGACACATTTGTTTGTTTATTGAGCATCATAGTGTTTTGAAGTTAAAAAAAAGGATTCAAAACCACATTTTACGTCGGACTAAAGGACTAAAAAAGACATAAAATGACTAAAAAGACACAAAATGACCAAAAAAAGACACAAAATGACTAAAAAAGACACAAAATGACTAAAAAAACCTACACAAAATGACTAAAAAAGACACAAAATGACAAAAAAAAGACACAAAATTACCAACAAAGGACACAAAATTACCAAAAAATTACACAAAATGACAAAAAAGACACAAATCACTAAAAAAAGACACAAAATGACCAAAGAAAGACACAAAATGACAAAAAAGGACACAAAATGACCAAAAAAAGACACAAAATGACCAAAAAAAGACACAAAATGACCAAAAAAAGGCACAAAATGACAAAAAAACCCCCACAAAATGACTAAAAAAGACACAAAATGACTAAAAAAAATACACAAAATGACTAAAAAAAGACACAAAATGACTAAAAGAGACACAAAATGACCAAAAAAAGACACAAAATGACAAAAAAAAGACACAAAATGACTAAAAAAAGGCACAAAATGACTAAAAAAAGACACAAAATGACCAACAAAGGACACAAAATGACTAAAAAAAGACACAAAATGACTAAAAAGACACAAAATGACTAAAAAAAAGAAACAAAATGACCAAAAAAAGACAGAGAAAGTACAGGAAACCTGCTTGATTAAGATCAGAGCGGCTCTGATTTAGGAAATCCCACTGCACCATTTGGAACAATAACAGGAAATCATGAGACCTTCGGCACGAACATTACGTATAAAGTAACAGAAAAGAAAGAAAACTATGCACTTGCTGTTCTCACCAAGGACCTGTTAGTGTATCTAGAGTATTGTATCTGTTTTGTTTTGTCATTAAATCCCTCACAGGAAACTCTTGTTGTTTATTAAGATTTTCCACTACAGCAGCGTTGGTTGGAGTTGTATTTCTAATGAATTTAAGCTTCTTCTCAGCTTTGCTTGTCCTCCTAACTGCAGCAGATATCTGGCTCTTTTCCTGCAGAACGCTCCGCTGTGTGCTGTTTGTGCTGTTTGTGCTGTTTGTGCTGTTTGTGCTGTTTGTGCTGTTTGTGCTGTTTGTGCTTGGCAGGTAGTGAACAGGGTTTAACAGCCGCCTGCAGCACTGTTGAGCATTAACATACTCATGTTTGTAGTAAATGGTGAACTGAGGGAATCCTTTCTGTTTACTCTCATCACATTAACACTGTGTGGCTCCAGGCTCCAGGCCCTGTTGTCTGTTGTCCTGTAAAAATAGTGTTTCCTCCTGTTATAATTATGTTTCCTTCAGCTCCATGTTTAGGTTTTGGGATACAGTTTGGTTCAGCTTTAGGTCGGAGGAAACTCCAAACTCCTTCTATTCTGCTGAGTTCTTCTCAATCTTTAACCCTTTATCAGGCAAAGAACTATATTTGGTAACTTCAGGTAATAATCCGAGAAAAAAATTGCAAATTTACTAGATTAAAGTGGCAAATCTGTACGAAAAAAGTTTCAGATTTACGAGAAAGAAGTGGGAAAAAAGCAACTTTTTTCTCCCAGATTCACCACGTTAACCCTTAATAGGACACTCACTGAAATACTTGCAAATTCCAAATTTCAACCCTAGAGAATATTGGAGGATATTACATACTGCCAGAATGTGTAAAAAAAAAACATACGAAAACAATATTTTGAGAAAAAAAGTTTACGAGATTAAAGTGGCGAATCTACGAGAAAAAAATGTGCAGATTTATGAGATTTAAAGTGGTGAATCTGGGAGAAAAAAGTTGCTTTTATCCCACTTTTTTCTCGTAAATCTGCGTCTTTCTTCGTGCAGATTTGCCACTTTAAATGTCTGAAATCTGCAACTTTTTTTGTTGTAGTTTTGCCACTTTAATCTAGTAAATTTGCAACTTTTTTCTCAAAATATTACCTGAAGTTACCAAATATAGTTCTTTGCCTGATAAAGGGTTAAGAAGAGACTGAAGACCAACTGACCAAAACAGTCTGCAGCATATGACCATGCTAACCACTACACCACTGTGTAGCCCCATATGAATATTTGCAGCAGAAATAAATATCATATATTAATGCAAACTGTGTAAATATTGAACTTTTTACTCCACTACATTTAGCTGACAGCTTTAGTTACTTTACAGGTCGAGATCTAACATAAAATATATGATCAATTTGAGGTGATCAGGCATTTTTTAAAATTAAATCTTATAACAGTATATTAAGAACTTATATGAGCCCTGTCTATACAAAATTAAAACACTGCTTACATAAAAGCCTAAATACAAATATCTAATAATATATTTAGAATATATAAAACAATCTAAGTGGGTTCATTCTGCATAACAAGTACTTTTACTTTTGATACTTTAAGTACATTTTTTGATGCTGATACTTTTGTACTTTTACTTCAGTAAGTTTAGAATGCAGGACTTTTACTGTAGTGGAGTCATTTCACGGTGTGTATTAGTACTTTTACCGCAGTAAAGGATCTGAATACTTCTTCCAAAACTGAAATAAATCTCATATATTCATGCAAACTGTGTTTCTGGGTCCGAAAATACAAATCTGCCGCAATGTGACATTGAAAAGAAAGAAAATGATGTAGAAATGATGTGAAGTGGTTTCTTCCATTGACACCTTTCTCATTCCATTTAGTCATCTGATCCTTTGTTAATATAAAAAATATATTAGCGCTGCTTTAAAAAGTGACCTCGTCTCTTCCAGTTCTCATAATTACAGTTTCCTTTAATGCTATTAACTCTGTTTCTGCCCTTTAGTTCCTCTGCTGTGGCTGTTGTTGGAGAACAAGCTAAAACCTCCTGATGCTAACGAACGTAGCTGATTCTTTTTAATCTGAATGTATTTCAGGCCGACCTGTGACTCTGCAGACAGAACGTTTCTATCAGAGCGTTTAACGGAGTGGCTCCATGTCTCCAGCGCTTTGAATCTGATTAATCTTGTCTGTTAGAAGCAGAAAATCTTATTTCCTCTGCAGAAGTTAATTGTTCTGTGCCGGCTGGGTTTCACTTTAGCTCCGATTCTTTCTGCTCTGTATGTGCTCACACTCAAAAAACACTATACCACATTATTTCTTTAACTTATGCACGCATCATAATGTTGTTATTTTTTATATTTTGTCTCCTATTATTAATGCACAGTCCAAAAGTGATTTCAGACAGGAAGGGACAAAGTCATAACCTTTATTATGTGTCCTGGGAAATTATGTGTTGGTGCAAAATGAGAAAACTTGTTTTTAAAGCTTAAATATTGCACAGTAAAATGTATGATTATGATTCAACTTTGCAGCAATCAAAGTTATATTGCATTATCTTTGTCCTTTGTTGTGATTTGGTCCGACTGCTGCAGGACGATTATTTGTCCTGAAGGTCTCAAGATTTCAGACTTGATGCATTTAAATGTTGCTTTTTCCTGCCTGCTGCAGGAGTCTGAGACCTTCACTAACAAAAGAGCCAGTTTACACAAAACTTGGCGATCCTTTATAGAGTTAGTGGCTGGTTAGTCTTCACTCCCCTGGTCTTTTTTTTTTTTTTTCCCTATTTCTTTTTCACCATGTAAACTGTACGGCCTTCTATATCTGTACAAATGACTGAATGAGGTATAGGTAACACAGTGGTAACTTACTATTTCTCATTTTATTTTATTTTATTTTATTTTTTTATTTATTTTTTCATTTATTTATTTATTTATTTTTTTTATTTATTTATTTATTTTATTTTATTTTTATTATTTAAAAAAAAAAATTTTGACACTTAATTTTTTTTTTTTTTATTTAATTTAATTTTTTTTTTTTTTTGTGTATTCCTTGTCTGTGTGCTGTGCTATTTGTTTATTTTTCCCCCTTTTCTGTGGTTTGTCATGTGAGTGCTTTATGTGGGGAGAAACAAACAAAAGAGCCACTGTTGGCAAAAAAGCTGAGAAAAAATATCTGAATTAAACCTGATTTTGAGCCTTACAATAAGGATAAACAGCCTATAAGTAAAAGTTAGCCTGTCAACATTACCAGTAGGAAAAATAAGTTGCTCATGTCTTTGCTTAATCTCGTCTCTTGAGATCACTTTGAGCTTCTCATATTCATTCTGTGATCATTTGTTTCTACTTCTCCTAAAGCAGCTATTCTCAACCTTGGGGTCGGGACCCCAATTGGGGTCGCGAGATGATTTCTGGGGGTCGCCGAATCATTTTGGAAGTCAGCTCTGTCTCCACTGTGTTGAAGTGTTCATGTGTTAATGTGTTTTAGTCTTTTTGGTCACTTAATGTCTTTTTTTGGTCATTTTGTGTGTTATTTGGTCATTTTGTGTCTTTTTTAGTCATTTTGTGTATTTTTTTGATAATTTTGTGGTCAATTTATGTCTTTTTTGGTCATTTTGTTTCCTCTTTTTTTGGTCATTTTGTGTCTTTTTTTTGTCATTTTGTGTCTTTTTTGGTCATTTTGTGTCTTTTTTTAGTCATTTTGTGTCTTTTCTGGTCATTTTGTGTCTTTTTTTAGTCATTTTGTGTCTTTTCTGGTCATTTTGTGTCTTTTTTTAGTCATTTTGTGTCTTTTCTGGTCAATTTATGTCTTTTTTGGTCATTTTGTTTCCTCTTTTTTTGGTCATTTTCTGTCTTTTTTTAGTCATTTTGTGTCTTTTTTGGTCATTTTGTGTCTTTTTTATAGTAATTTTGTGTCTTTTCTGGTCATTTTGTGTCTTTTTTTAGTCATTTTGTGTCTTTTTTTAGTCATTTTGTGTCTTTTCTGGTCATTTTGTGTCTTTTTTTATAGTAATTTTGTGTCTTTTCTGGTCATTTTGTGTCTTTTTTTAGTCATTTTGTGTCTTTTCTGGTCATTTTGTGTCTTTTTTGGTCATTTTGTGTCTTTTTTTGATCATTTTTGTGGTCAATTTGTGTCTTTTTTGGTCATTTTGTTTCCTTTTTTTGGTCATTTTGTGTCTTTTTTGGGTGATCTGAACTGTGTGTGTGAGATTGTGTTCAGTGAGTGGGGGTCACGGACAACATGCATGTTAAATTGGGGGTCGCGACTAAAAAAAGGTTGAGAACTACTGACCTAAAGCACCTTTAGGAGCAAGAGATCAGCTAAAAAGAGACAAAGACATCACTGAGACAAAGGAGGTTGAGGTTAGAAAACCATTTGATTAATACTTGAGAAGTGGATAAACTGAGGGGATCATATAGTTTTATACCCCTGATCTCTATTATGTCTCAATCCTTCAAAATAACTGAGACATAATAGAGATCAGAGGCATAAAACTATATGATCCCCTCAGTTTATCCACTTCTCTAGTTTTGCTCAAATGGTTTTCTCAACTATGGGTAATAGGTCTTAATTAGCATTTGTTAAATCGTTTTGTCAGAATACAGTGAGGACCATAGACTGGATAGAATAAATTGGTGCAAATGAGAGACTGGACACTGAAGAAATATCTCAGGAGATTCTGGATCCAAAGCTGTCTAGCTGGGAAACGTAAAATTAGCAAAGCTTAGCATTTAAGGTGCAGGGCTGCAGACTTTTGAAAGCTATGATGCACATTTTAGTTGACTAAAACGTTAAAAGATTGCCGTATAAAAAACACATTTTTAACAATTGAAGAGTACAAATTGCTTTGTGCCTACACCTTTGATAAATTAAAATCATAAATATAAAGAAATAATCGTTTCATTTCGTATATTTTTCTCACAGGGAGCTGCTACAGATGGCCTAAAGAGCCACATGTGGCTCTGAAGTAGAAAGTTTGCTGACTCCTGGCTTTAGAGCAGGGGTCTCAAACCCAAATTACCTGGGGGCTGCTGGAGGCAGTATCCAAATGACCAAAAAAAGACACAAAATTACTAAAAAAATACACAAAATGACAAAAAAAAGACACAAAATGACCCAAAAAAGACACAAAATGACCAAAAAAAAGACACAAAATGACAAAAAAGGCACAAAATTACAAAAAAAGACACAAAATTACGAAAAAAGACACAAAATGACCAAAAAAAGACACTAAATTACTTAATAAAGACACAAAATTATTTTAAAAAGACACAGAATTACCAAAAAAAGACACAAAATGACCAAGAACAGGAATTAAAGGGACCTTCCACACACAACACAGTAAAGTACCATTCATATAAAACTCACATTAAACTTTCATATCAAGGTGGGGGCCACAAAATATCGTCACGAGGGCCACAATTGGCCCGCGGGCCGCGAGTTTGAGACCCATGCTCTAGATTTATATACTAAAAATGATATTCCTTTGCCAGAAAATTCTTTGAAATATAGGATCGTAGTAAGAAGCTGACAGAGAAAATGTTTTTAGGGTCTTTAAAATTGAGTCCAACTCAACTCCAGGAACTCTCAGTAATTAATCTGTTTAATATGAAGGTTTCAAACATTCAAAGGCTATGAAAGCAATAAACTGTTAGTAAATGAAGCAATTGTTATAAATTACATACACTAATGGTGCTGCTGAATGCTGAAAATATTCTCTGGCAGCTTAAAGAGACTTGAGTTTGGCTCCAGAGTCTAGTGACATGGAAGAGAAAAACAGCGAATCTCTTCACACCAATAAAAAAACTCCCCCTGACAGCTTCTATATTCATGTTTCTCCTCTCTCTGCAGGAGCAGCAGGAGGTGCCAAGTCATCTCTGACAGTTCTGTTTAACAAGTGCTCTAAAGAGCTGAAGCGTTCGGCGGAGTAATCAAGGCTGAAATTGATTTTAACTGGTAGCAAATTTTAAATTAAATGGGAATAAACAAATCGTCTGCTCACTTTACTGGATTTAACTGCAGGGCAGGAGAGGGATGATTGAGTGTGTGTGTGTGTGTGTGTGTGTGTGTGTGTGTGCGTGTGTGTGTGTGTGTGTGTGCGTGTGTGTGTGTGTGTGTGTGTGTTCTTGTTCCTCCTACATAGTGAGGACCGGAACACGTTTTTTAACCAACAGAGTGAGGACATTTTTGCAAAGTGAGGACATTTTGGCCGGTCCTCACTTCTTTTTAAAGGAAATAAAGGCAAAATTTACTGTGACCTCTTTTAATCTCCCACCCAACAAATACCCCATTACAAAACACTACAACTAATAAAAACTAAACTACAACTAAAGCATTTAAAAAAAAAAAAATACTAAACTAAAACTAGCAAACTCACTCTAAAAACTCATTAAAACTAACTGGATTTGGAAACAAAAATTCAAAATCCAATTAAAACTAATGAAAAACTATTATAACCTTGCAAGGGAATTCACTGTTACAATGAGGGTCCTCACAAAGATAGAAGTACAGGAATGTGTGTGTGTGTGTGTGTGTGTGTGTGTGTTCATGTACTTCCTACATAGTGAGGACTGGAACACGTTTTTTAACCAACAGAGTGAGGACATTTTTGCAAAGTGAGGACATTTCGGCCGGTCCTCACTTCTTTAAAGGCTTTTTTTTTTTAGATTTCAGACTTTGTTTTAAGGGTTAAAGGTTACATGATAATGATAATTAACTGAAACTGTATTGTGTGGTTACAAAACTAACTAAAATTATAGTGAAAATGTCCTTCGTTTTCCTCTTTGTCAACTTTTTTCATACATAATGAAGATGGATCAGACAAAGGAAATAAAGGCAAAATTTACTGTGACCTCTTTTAATCTCCCACCCAACAAATACCCCATTACAAAACACTACAACTAATAAAAACTAAACTAAAACTAAGGCATTCAAAAAAATAAATACTAAACTAAAACTAGCAAACTCACTCTAAAAACTCATTAAAACTAATTGAATTTGAAAACAAAAATTCAAAATCCAATTAAAACTAAAACTAATGAAAAATTATCATAACCTTGCAAGGGAATTCACTGTTCCAATGAGGGTCCCCACAAAGATAGAAGTACAAGAATGTGTGTGTGTGTGTGTGTGTGTGTGTGTGTTCTTGTTCTTCCCACATAGTGAGGACCAGGACACGTTTTTAACCAACAGAGTGAGGACATTTTTGCAAAGTGAGGACATTTCGGCCGGTCCTCACTTCTTTAAAGGCTTTTTTTTTTGAGAATCAGACTTTGTTTTAAGGGTTAAAGGTTACATGATGATGATAATTAACTGAAACTGTATTGTGTGGTTACAAAACTAACTAAAATTATAGTGAAAATGTCCTTCGTTTTCATCTTTGTCAACTTTTTTCATACATAATGAAGATGGATCAGACAAAGGAAATAAAGGCAAAATTTACTGTGACCTCTTTTAATCTCCCACCCAACAAATACCCCATTACAAAAAACTACAACTAATAAAAACTAAACTAGAACTAACAAACTCACTCTAAAAACTCATTAAAACTAAATTAATTTGAAAACAAAATTTCAAAATCCAAATAAAACTAAAACTAATGAAAAATCCAAAACTATTATAACCTTGCAAGGGAGTTCGCTGTTACAATGAGGGTCCTCACAAATATAGAAGTACAAGAACATGTGTGTGTGTGTGTGTGTGTGTTCTTGTACTTCCTACATAGTGAGGACCAGAACACGTTTTTAACCAACAGAGTGAGGACATTTAAAAAAAAGAAATACTAAACTAAAACTAGCAAACTTACTCTAAAAACTCATTAAAACTGAATTTGAAAAACAAAAAATCATAACCCAATTAAAACTAAAACTGATGAAAAATCCAAAACTATTATAACCTTGCAAGGGAATTCACTGTTACAATGAGGGTCCTCACAAAGATAGAAGTACAAGAACATGTGTGTGTGTGTGTGTGTGTGTGTGTGTGTGTTACCTTGCAGTGGGTTAGTACTAGCGACCATGTTTGGATGAGGAACAGCACATGTCTGCAGGATTCTAGTCTGAGAGATGCTGGCGGAGAGCATCTCCTGAGCTACAGACAGAGAAAACACAGAAAAAATAACAACATTGATCATCGTTCTTATACAAGATAAAATCTTTATCATCATACTGCAAAAAAGGTGTTTAGTCTAAAAACTAGATAAAAAACACTAAATCTGAGGGAAATGATCCAGCTGCATGGAGAGCAAGATCAGCTGATGTCTAGACATTTAACATGGTTTTCTTCATAATAATTATCATTATCATTATCAAGAAAACCATGGAAAATGGAAAAAAATACTAGCCCATCATTGTTTTCTTCACTTTTTTGTTCATTTTAATGCCTTGTAACACTAAAGGTACACTGTAAAAAATGTTACAGTAAGAAATTATCAAATTACATCAGAAATAGGGCATACAATTGAAAATTGTATATCACCATAGTAGACACTTTTAATTACTGTAAATGAAAGAATAGCACAAAACTTTTTCTGTAGGAAACACAGTTTTGCTGTAAAAATATAGCATTTTCATGTAAAGTTAATGGAGAAATACCATGATGTGTGAATGAATGACACAATTATCCTAAAAAATAATGGGAATATTCAGTCTAAATTACAGTTTTTGCTGATATAGCCACAGGAAAACTCTGCTCAAAAAAAATGTAGCGTATCATTCCTCAGCCTCAGAAGAATGGACACTAACTCCTCCTCCTCTCACCTGCCATCATGCCGTAGGTGGCCTGCTGGTTGCCGTAGTGACAGGCGGTGACGGGGTAGTGGAGCCCCGGGGGGCTGTTGCCGAGGGCGTTGCCGAGGGCGTTGCCCAGCGAGGAGGTGGACAGGTGCATGTGGGAGCGTTTGGTGGGCTGACCCAGAGACAGACCTGAGGGGAGAGGACAGACAGCAGGGTTACAGTCTGATCACAGGACAGAAGATCAATAAACAGGCTGGAGGGAATATTAGACCACCATGTTTCTCTACAGTCATTTCTCATTCATTTTAATGTCTGGTACAACTAAAGGTACATTTGTTTAGACAAATATAATGATAACAACAAAAAAGATCTTAAGAGTTTAATTTAAGAGCTGATATCTTATTGATAATAACCAAAATTATTATCAGTTGTGTCTTTTTATTGGTAATTTTCTGTCTTTTTTGGTAATTTTCTGTCTTTTTATTGGTCACTATAGGTCTTTTCTGGCCATTTTGTGTCTTTTTGTGGTCATTTTGTGGTCAATATGAGTCCTTTTTTGGTCATTATGTGTCATTTTGTGGTCAATTTGATTCTTTTTTGGGTAATTTTGTGTCTTTTCTGACAAATCCCAAAGCATCAAGTTATTCCTTTCCCAGGAGTCTCTGGCTTGAAGCTGACTGTTCCACACTCAGGAGGTCAGAATGGACCTTTAGACTGATAGCAAAGGACTTAGATTAAAAGTAACAATAAAATATAAAAAAACATATATAAAAGCACAGACAGAGAGGTGTTTTAGTTGTTGTCTGCTTCATTATTTGTCCAAAATTCGTCGTATCAACTGAGTTTGTCTGATCTGAACTGAGAGATTCTGTTCAGTGAGACAACATGATGTTAGATTGGGGGTCGAGACTCAGAAAGGTTGAGAACTGCTGATATAGAGGGTTAACATAAAACCTCACTTCAACTAAAACTTTCCCCTGAAAGTCCATCAAAGCTTCTTTTCCTGCTCAGATGAATGTAAATCATGTTGACTCTCTCAGTTTGCTCATCAAGAAAGTTCCACCACATCAGAAAGAAAAAGCTGATGATGCTGCTAATATTTACCCAAAGCTAATATCACCATGTTAGTCTAGTGCAGACAGAGTCCAGACTGACTGAACAAATTTATTATTTATTTATTATTTAAAGCATACACTGAAGAGAAATGTCAGCTACCATACACTGTGAAAAAAAAAAAAAAAACCCGTTACGTTAATGATCAAGTGGTGGCTGGCTGTCTGTTGCTTCTGTTTTGTATAATCTGTTTGTTTACTTTTATTTTATTTTATTTATTTATTTTTTCCATTGGGTTTCTTCTTTCTCTCTTGTATTGTATGTGTCTGTATATATATATATGTGCCAAAACGTTGCATAAATAAAATTTACAAAAAAAAAAGGAAAAAAAAGAAAAAACAGTTGTTTTAATGGTAAAAACCAGCAGCTGTGGTTGCCAGAAATTTACCGTAATAAATACGGTGCAACTTTTTCTAATATTATGGTAAAATGATATTAACACTGTTGATTTCACATTTAAGATTGCCATTTTATTCCATATTTTACTATAAAAATAAAGCGTGTTCTGCCATTTAATTGACAAGAAAATACTTTATAAATGCTGCATAAATTAAAGATTTTAACATTAAAATGAACAAGAAATTGGAAAATGGTCTACTAATTTTTTCCATGACTGTATCTTGCATTATTTTTCTGCTCAGAAACTTTCTACGTGATTCTGTTGGACTATATTTTGTTTGTTATATTTTGCAATGAGTCTATAAACCAAATATGAGAAGTGGTCATCTAAAAAAAATGGGGAAAAAATACAGTTTGTAAATATTTTGTAAGAAAATTCATAATTATTGTAGCCTTGTCTTCACTTGCAGGTTATTTTCTATTAATGTTTCATGATATTTGGTCTCTAATCAACATATACATGATGACAGAAAACAGAGAAACGCAGTGTTGGTGGTTCTGTTCTGACTCTGAGAGCATCTCGACACATTAGTGTTTCAAGTGAACCTGCATAAAAAGATGAATACATGAATAATTATGTAATTAGCAGAGGACATGACCAGAGTAATGTTCAACTCTATTTAAATACACTTAGCAGAGGAGAGCCGTCTTTATCTCGCTGGGAAACAAATAAATGAAACACTGGTGAAGATCTGGAGGTTCATTTATCTGCATGTGTTTTATCTCACCATTAAACCACATAAGTTCATTTCAAACCACTTTTCAGAAGGTTATGGAAGGTTTGAGACCCAAAACACATCTGAGCACTTTCCTGCATTTACTTCTACACTGTAAAAAATGTGTGTGTACACTGTGAATGTATATATTAGCCAAACAGTATTTTTTTTACAGTTTGTTTACTCCACTGTAAATAAACTGGCATCTTGTTTTTAACAAAGATATACTGTAATATATATACAAGACTTCCCTGTAATTTTTGCTTTTATTTTTTTGTAAAAATACTTTTTCTCACTGTTAAATGTACGAAACGCCGTATCTCTAACAGAAATATACTGTAATATTTAACTAGAAAATTTCCTCTGGGGAAATTCTGAAAGGGCCACGGAGGCTACTGCCGGTGTGTGTACACTATGATGAGATTCTTCAGAGATTTCAAACTATGCCCTTTAACCTCAAAATGTGTGTGTGTGTGTGTGTGTGTGTGTATGTGTAACTGTAATCACATCAAAGATCAAAGGCAATCAGATCAAAACAATCAACAGAATTAACTGACACCAACTGCCAATGTACCGGAACAGAGGTGGACAGACTGGAATTTCTGGCCTCGAACAGAAAGCATTTTTGGCAAAACCATAATACCTATCATTGATCCGACTTCACTTTGAGCGTTCTGAGTTCTTCCTGAACGTCTACATATGTTTTTTTTAAAGAAAAGTTAAAAAATAGCTTTGTTAGAGCGATCTAAAAAAACTGTTACATCTCCCTTTTTCAGAAATCTTCCTGTGTTTTTAATATGGGAGCCAATGAGGCTGTTGGTGGTGTTGGTGGTGCATCTGTGCGTCCTACGCCCAAACTATAACTCTGACAGCTTTACCAGAGGATTGTGAGGGAGAAGACAAATTTTCCTACGTTTCTATGTATAAATTATTTCTGTAGAGTGAAATTTGCGGCCTGGAGCGCAGTTTTAAAATTAATTTTTTAACAGTTTTTTCTCTCCCTCTACACTCTGAGCGATGACATCACACACTCTGACACGAACATTCCGTGCAATACACACCCATTATAATCTCAGAATTTCTCCAAAAATGATCATGGTCATTGAACAGGGATTGATAAAAAACTATATGACCTATCGAAACGTGGATTAATACACCGATACACAAGACTTGTGTCTACTGTTTAAAGTTTAAATGGAGTCTCTAGGTGAAATTATGCCGGAGAAGTAGACGTTTAAAAATCTCCAATTATTGTTCTTTTTCGCTCATTTTCTTTTGGCCGTCCCATTCACTTCAATGCAAAATTTCTATTTTCTATCTATAGGAGGTCCTCTGGGTGCTGCAGGTGACTGATTCTGGTCTCAGCAATAAGTTGCTCCTATAGACCTCTAATTGCCCCACATGGTCCCTGATGGAGGCCAGTTGTGTGTTTCAGGCTGATGAATTGGATTGAAAAATACATTTATTCAAAGCCAGCCCAAATTATGTAAATGTATCTGATCAGCTGGTTTGGCCAGCTGTCTCTACTCAGAGGATAATTACTCTGAGGATGTTTTATCATATGGCAAACTCCCCAAGCTCTTCTTCACCATCATCATCATCATCATCAGCGCATTGTGGAGGAAACTTCCTGCAGGTTTAAGAGCCGAGTCATTGTTCTACACAAGAATAAACTGGATTATATTATAATTAGTCAGACAATAGATTTATAAAGCAGCAGGTTAAAAATACAGTCATAGAAAATATTATTAGATCGCACTTTATTGTTCTTTTTAATGTCTGGTTCAACTAAAGGTTCATTTGTTCGGATAAATATAATGATTACAACAAAAATATCTGATAATAGTTTAATTTAAGAGCTGATATCTAGACATTTAACATGGTTTTATTGATCATGATTTTGGTTATTATCAAGAATGTTTCCATGACTGTGGATGTAAATTACCAAAAAAGACATTAAATGACCAAAAGACACAAAATGACTAACAATTGATATAAAAATGACTAAAAAAGACACAAAATGCCAAGAAAATAATGTAAAAATGACTAAAAACTACACAAAATTATTGGATTAGAAACAAATTGACCAAAATAGATATAAAAATGATCCAAAAAGACACAAAATGATCAAAAATTGATGTAAAAATGACTAAAAAAGACACAAAATGACAAAAAAATTATGTAAAAATGACTAAAAAAACTACATAAAATTATTGGAATAGAAACAAATTGACCAAAATAGATGTAAAAATGATCAAAAACGACACAAAATGATCAAAAATTGATGTAAAAATGACTAAAAAAGACACAAAATGACAAAAAAATGATGTAAAAATGACTAAAAAAATTAAACAAAATTAATGGATTAGAAACAAATTGACCAAAATAGATGTAAAAATGATCAAAAAAGACACAAAATGATCAAAAATTTATGTAAAAATGACTAAAAAAAAGACACAAAATGATTAAAAAAAAAATGATGTAAAAATGACTAAAAAAACTACATAAAATTATTGGATTAGAAACAAATTGACCAAAATAGATAAAATAAATTAAAATTACTAAAAAAAGACATAAAATGATCAAAATTCATTATATTTGTCCAAACAAATGTTCCTTTAGTTGTACCAGAGATTAAAATGAACACGATATTAGAGAAAACAAGGTGGTCTAATATTTTTTTCCATGACTATATCTTGCATATTTATTTTATTTGTTATATCTTGCAGTGAGTCTATGAACCAACGAGCAGGAGAAGGAGATGTTTCACTGAAAAGGAATAAAATTATGATCTCAAACTGAAAATCTAAGCTCTTGAATAAAGATATTTATATTATTTATTATTATGGATATTTGTTCCATATGTATCGTTCATCTCCAGTGTTGGGAAGGGAACTTTTCAAATGTATTCCATTACATTTTTGTAATATATTTCATTAGATTTCTCAAATGAAGTCATGTAATCTTGATTGCTGCACTAAAAAAACCTCCCTATAGGAAATGTATTCCTCATATAAAATGGACAGAAAATATAAAAACACTCAGTATTAAATAGAAATAGAATTAAACAGTTCCTCTGTGAAGGCCGTGCTCTATATTGCAATTTTAACAAAAGTTAAACTCATTTGTGTTTTTCCCTGATATGATTTGGATTTCCTCCAAAGTTTTATAGATTTTTCCTCTTGACCCATGATACTCTCTGAAACCAAGTTGCATAAAAATCAGGCAAGTAGTTTTTCTATAATCCTGCTGACATTCTGAAAAAAAAACAGTGGTGGAAAGTAACTAAGTACATTTACTAAATGTAAATGTAAAATGTAAATGTAAATGTATTTCCATTTTATGTAACTTTATACTTCTACTTCACTACATTTTGAGGCAAATATTGTTCTTTTTACTCCACTACATTTAACTGACAGCTTTAGTTACTTTTGACATGAAAATCAAGATCAATTTAAATTGATTAGATGTTGTTTTTTCAATTAAATCTCATAACAATATATAAAGTAGTTAAATGAGTCCTATCTTGAGGAAATTAAAATGCTGCTTACATAAATACATCAATACAAATAATCCAACAATATATTTAGAATAAATAAAACAATCTGAGTGGGTCCATTCTGCATAACGAGTACTTTTACTTTTGATACTTTAAGTACATTTTGATGCTGGTACTTTTGTACTTTTACTTCAGTAAAACCAAAATTTACCAAAAATTACCAAAGACGAGGTAAAATAAACAAAAAAATAAACAAAATTACCTTTAAAAAAAACCCATAAAAGTTCCAAAACAAAAGCGAAAAGACACAAAAATGAAAAGAAATTACAAAAAATTAAAAACATTTCAAAAAGACACAAAATTACAAAAAAATATATTTACAATTACCAAAAAAAGTGACAGAATATACACAAAATTACCCCCAAAAAAGACACAAAATTACCAAAATATGTATATATATTTAGAATATATAAAACAATCTGAGTGGGTTCATTCTGCATAACGAGTACTTTTACTTTTGATACTTTAAGTATATTTTGATGCTGATACTTTTGTACTTTTACTTCAGTAAGTTTTGAATGCAGGACTTTTACTGTAGTGGAGTCATTTCACAGTGTGTATTAGTACTTTTACTGCAGTGGAGTTATTTCACAGTGTGTATTAGTACTTTTACTGCAGTGGAGTCATTTCACAGTGTGTATTAGTACTTTTACTGTAGTGGAGTAATTTCACAGTGTGTATTAGTACTTTTACTGTAGTGGAGTCATTTC